>NC_136071.1:1217040211-1217065211 GCF_964261635.1 Lissotriton helveticus | reverse complement strand
AATTAAGCTCCATAAAACTAGTAAACTGTGGTATTCCGGGTCATTTTCTTCAGAACTCCAGGTATGAATCGACTCGTAGTGGTAATACTTCGGCATACATGCCAACCCTCCCGATTCAGGCGTGAGACTACCGATTTGAAGGCTAGTCTCCCGCCTCCCGATTCCTGCAAACAAAAACCCGATTCCTCTGGGGTTTCACCTGACAGGGCTTGGTAGGTATTGTGTAACATGCGAATTCTTCCAGCAATAGTCAAGAGTAGCAGGCAAGTGCTCTAGAAGGAGTGAAAAATCAACAACGCCTCATTAACAAGCCTCATTAACAAGCGAATGGTCTTTTAAAGACCTATGAAGTACTCGGGGAGGCTGTGTGTGTGCCCGGGAAGCTGTTAGGGCGTGGGAGGGGGTGGGGGGGTATTCACTGACAGTAACCTGCCAGGCCAGTGTTCAACACTTGCATCACCCTCTCTATGCCTGTCATTGCGCTCCATGCTTCTAAAAGGTAAGAAAAAACATGCATTTGCGTTTCAAATGTCCGATCCTGCAGCAGCACACTTCCAAAGCCTATACATGACGGTAATCCGATTAAAGGCCCTATCCTCCCGTTTTTTTGGTTTTTTTTTTTTTAATCTCCCTCTTTGCTCTTCTGAAATGTTGGCATGTATGTACTTCGGTATCGTAAAGGGTACGCTAATATTATATTTTTTTCTTGAAGGGCATTCGAGGAGAAAGAAATGATTACGCGTGTATGTTTCGCAATTCTCATATTTGTCTCCTGAGCTCTGAGCTGGTGTTTCTTGAACGGTTTTTGATTCGACTCGAAGCCGCACCGTGGACATCGGAGCGGACGGCAGAGAGCCGACGGTAGCCCCCGTGGAGGCAGGAGCCGCGTCCTGGCCCCCAATGGTCCCGGTGCCGACAGTGAGGGCCCCCAGCGCAGCGCCCAGAAGCTCTAGAGGCGCTGGAGGATGAAGACAGGGGTCCCAGGAAGGTGGGGACGACAGAAACCACAAGTACAGCTCTTGACTTTGGTGACTTCGGTGAATCCAGCCATTTTTGGAGATGGGTCCGGACTTCTTTACTTTTGCTTTTGTCCTGGCCGCCATTTTGCTGCTGTTCTCGCTGTTTTTCTCTCTACCCTGACTCGCCATCTTGTCCATTCCCTCGTTTCCCCCCTGACGATCCTCAAATGTTTCTTCCCTTTTCTGATTTCTCTTTTCTCCATACCCTGGAATCCCTCCCCCCTCCCATGGTGCTGTGACCCCACTTAATGCAACTCTGCTCTTCTATTGGTTTTTTTTTTCCTGGCCTTGACCGGATAAAATCTGCAACGTGTATATATATATATATGTGTATATAGAGATAACACTAATCACTAGTATAGGTAGACATTTGTACTTTTCTGACTCTTGGAGTATATATATATATTTGTTTCTCTTCTTTGTGTGACTTTACATCTTGTACATTTGTGTTTTTTTTCTGTTTCTATCCTCTTTGTAACGCATGTAATCCTAAATCCTTGTGTTTTGCAACTGGTTCTTATGTAAAGCGCTCGGACACCTTCGGGTAAAGTTCGCGCTATAGAAAATCGCATAAATAAATAAAAACAATAAATAAAAACGTAGATGTTGCTATCGTATTGCAATAGACGCAGTAGAGGGGGTGCCTGGCAGGGTTTGGCTCGCGGCCAATCGGAGGAATAATGTAAGAAATAAAATTATTTTCACAAAAGCGGCCAGGCCAATCGGAGGAATAATGTAAGAAATAAAATTATTTTCACAAAAGCGGCCAGGCTGCATAAAAGCGGCTGGCACGCCTGGCCCGTGGAGTCAGCACCCTGGCAGGAAGGCTTCATACCCTTCGGTCGGAGACCCCCGCGTCCACGATGCCTTTCCTTCTGCGGGTGCGCGCCCTCCTTCCACTCCGGGGTCGTCTCTACGACTGCTCCCTCCAGCTGCGGATCACCTGGGGCCCTCACCCGCCACATCTGGCAGAGGCTGTGATCGAGGCGCGCCTGCAGCAGCTGTGCCTCCGGGTGGGAGTCAGTCTGCTGCGCGGAGCCCTGGCCCTCAGCCTGAGGCTCGTGATCCCAGGGTATGGGTCTGTCAGTCTGTCCTGCTGACTGAAGCTCAGGAGACACATATGAGAATTGAGAAATATATATGTAATGGTTTTTAAAAGAGAATTCCAGCAAGAACAACGAGCCCAGAGCTCAGGAGGCAAATATTAGAATTGAGAAATATATCAAGAAAAAATATATATAAATATGAACATACTATAATGTTGAAAAAAATATATATAAAAGATATAAATATGAACAGTATAATAGAGGAAAAAATATAGAAATATGAAAATACTATAATAGAGAAAAAAATGGATAAATATATAAATATGAACAGTATAATAGAGAAAAAATATATAAATATGAAAATACTATAATAGAGAAAAAAATTGATAAATATTAGCATACTATAATACAGAAATATACACGCGTAATCATTGGTTCCTCATTGAATACCCTTCAAGAAAAAAAAGAAAAAAGAAAATACCCTTTACGATACCGAAGTATTTCCTCTACGAGTCGATTTATACCTGCAGTTCTGAAGAAAATGACCCGGAATACCAAAGTTTACTAGTTTTATGGAGCTTAATTATGTTGTAACTTTAAATAAAAGAAACCTTTCTCACCGATGGGTCTGTGTGTATTTGTTTATTTCATCCCATGTTCGTGTGTCTCTGGCATCTTTCTGTCCGGGGAATTTTTGACAGGAGAAGAGTGGCGGCTCCAAAGTGTGAGGTGAGGGCGGAGGGCTGCGGGTCTGGGGTGGGCTGCGGGTCTGGGGTGGACCTGGGGTGGGCTGCGGGTCTGGGGAGGGCTGCGGGTCTGGGGTGGGCTGCGGGTCTGGGGTGGACTGCGGGTCTGGGGTGGACTGCGGGTCTGGGGTGGGCTGCGGGTCCGGGGTGGGCTGTGGGTCTGGGGTGGACCTGGGGTGGGCTGCGGGTCTGGGGAGGGCTGCGGGTCTGGGGTGGGCTGCGGGTCTGGGGTGGACTGCGGGTCTGGGGTGGACTGCGGGTCTGGGGTGGGCCTCTGGTCTGGGGTGGGCTGTGGGTCTGGGGTGGGCTGCGGGTCTGGGGTGGGCTGCGGGTCTGGGGTGGGTTGCGGGTCTGGGATGGACTGCGGGTCTGGGGTGGACTGCGGGTCTGGGGTGGGCTGCGGATCTGGGGTGGGCTGCGGGTCTGGGGTGGGCCTCTGGTCTGGGGTGGGCTGCGGGTCTGGGGTGGGCTGCGGGTCTGGGGTGGGCCTCTGGTCTGGGGTGGGCTGTGGGTCTGGGGTGGGCTGCGGGTCTCGGCTGCGGGTCTGGGGTGGCTGCGGGTCTGGGGTGGACTGCGGGTCTGGGGTGGGCTGCGGGTCTGGGGTGGACTGCGGATCTGGGGTGGGCTGCGGATCTGGGGTGGGCTGCGGGTCTGGGGTGGGCCTCTGGTCTGGGGTGGGCTGCGGGTCTGGGGTGGGCTGCGGGTCTGGGGTGGGCCTCTGGTCTGGGGTGGGCTGTGGGTCTGGGGTGGGCTGCGGGTCTGGGGTGGGCTGCGGGTCTGGGGTGGGCTGCGGGTCTGGGGTGGGATGCGGGTCTGGGGTGGGATGCGGGTCTGGGGTGGGATGCGGGTCTGGGGTGGGCTGCGGATCTGGGGTGGGCTGCGGGTCTGGGGTGGGCCTCTGGTCTGGGGTGGGCTGCGGGTCTGGGGTGGGCTGCGGGTCTGGGGTGGGCCTCTGGTCTGGGGTGGGCTGTGGGTCTGGGGTGGGCTGCGGGTCTCGGCTGCGGGTCTGGGGTGGCTGCGGGTCTGGGGTGGACTGCGGGTCTGGGGTGGGCTGCGGGTCTGGGGTGGGCTGCGGGTCTGGGGTGGGCTGCGGGTCTGGGGTGGGCTGCAGGTCTGGGGTGGGCTGCGGGTGTTAACATGAAAATAATAACATGAAACATGACATTTACAAATGAAATTTGAAAACTACCTATTGAATTGCGATAAAAATATGTTGATATGCCGAAAAGAATGCTTCTTATGCTTTTATTTAAAAAACGGTATCATGACAAAACTTTCATATATTAAAAAAATGAAAAATATATAAAATTCCAATATCAGTTTTTGACTTTGTAGAATGGATGTGCTTACCTTAATTGTAATTCACCGTGCCCAGCTGCGTCCTTCCGTGTTATTGTAAATTCCCTGCCAGGGCTCTTTATCCGAGATACAGGGGGCCGTTCTAGCAAAACACAGCGTCCATTTCAAACAAGCGCCATCGCGTAGAAATAATTGTATTTGTATCGCTCTTTTTTTTCTGACTTTTCATGTGCAGCACACATAGAAATTGGGAACAGGTTTAGAATTAGGCTCAGCGCAGTATTGTGTACTTGGAGGTAGACCTGTGCTAGCCTCAGGTAGACACCCTTGCACTCTGGTGCAAAGCTGTGTGTGTGGCACTGAAAGAGAGCTTGGATTAATGTGTAAAGTGACATTTCTGCTCACTTAGGGGCAGATTTACAAGCCCCTTGCGCTTCTTTTACGCTGCATTGCATCACTTTTGTGAGGCAGCGGCGGCGCAAATGATGCGCCATGGTGTGGGGTATTTACAACATGACGCATCTGGGAGATGTGTCACGTTGTAAAGCCCTGTGCCAGAAGGAGAGTAGCGTGCCATATGCCTTACATACAGTTCATTGCTACCCTTTCCTAGTGATGCAGCTTAGTAAGGTTTATATTGGAATAATAATAAGGCAGATCTCCTGTTAGGTATTGTTGGACTTGGGCCCTTAGGGCAGGTTCACCCCTAGACTTTTTGCGTGAAATGGTGACCTGGCAATGGTGATTTTTGGGTTCTGCGTCCCAGTGGAAAGTGCGTGCGCACTCCGAGTGCATGTGGTGAGATAGGCCTGCCCGCCCATAGGAATGCATGGGGAATGTATGTGTCCCTGGTAGTTCCTGATGCGTGGGGTGTACAGGCTTGAGTCTGGTATGTGTGAACTCGTGAGAATGAATGCTGCGCAACGATATGTGCGGCTTGTATGTGTCTAGTGGGGAAGTATCATTCCTAGACATGGCTGTACGTGTGCAGTGAGGGTGCTGGAGCGTGATTGGCTGGAGCTGGCTGGCATGCCAGGCTCCAGGAAGTCTGGATGGGTCTGCCCGGTGGTGAGTGTGAGATTAGCATGAGTGATGTGTGGGAGGAGTGTACCTGTGTCCTGGATGGGCTGGGTTTTCCCCACACAATGCTGGCTCCGCCCCCCTGTGGTGTGTCTAATGACCCAAGCCCTGCCAGTGAATAGAGAGGGTGGTTGAGGTAAACAGAGTACTCAAGAACCAGCTGCGACTGGTTCCGCCCCCACCCTGCACCTTCAGACAAAGGAATGTACTGTATAAAAATGGGTCTGTGTCCCCACAGAAGTTGTTCTTTTCCTGATCCTACTTGAGGGGGCTGCTGCTGCTGGGGCCAGGAGGAACCGCCACTTGGACTGCCTCCCTGCCTGGAGGGCCAGTGAGCTGGCCCCTGGCCCAGCCTTGCCCCCCCTGCCTGCCTAGGAGGACTTTTGCTGGACTTTGTTGTCCTATAGCGCCTGGGGGCGCTGCATTTGATTGATAGCGCTGGGAGCGCTTTTCTTTCCCCTTCTAGCGCTTAA
Organism: Lissotriton helveticus; assembly: GCF_964261635.1. Lineage (NCBI taxonomy): Eukaryota > Metazoa > Chordata > Amphibia > Caudata > Salamandridae > Lissotriton > Lissotriton helveticus. The sequence continues at coordinate 1,217,059,548 of NC_136071.1, read as the reverse complement.
GAGCGCTTTATTTTGCATTTAGCGCCGGGGTCGCAGCATTTTTGCCCTGTAGCGCTTGGGAGCGCTGTGGCCCCCCCTCTAGCGCTGGGAGCGCTTTGTCTGCAGAGGCCGGTGCCCACCCGGCATTGTCCGCCCCAAGCGAAAGCCACCTCGCTTATTTTTGGATTAATTTGCCCCCTGGCAGGTGCCCACCCTGCCAGGGACCTGGCCGTTATACTTTGAGTTTACCTCGAGGGAGCCCACTCCTCGGTAAACTCACCCCCCGCCTAGAAGTGCCGAAGACGGGCCGCCGCGCTGCCCGCGACGACCTGGAAGTGTTCCGGCCGGCCGGCCAATCACAGCGCGGCCCCGGGAGAAGCAACCGGAAGTCCCGCCTCGCCGCCGGGAGAGGAGAGCCCAGCAGCGAGGAGAGGCGGTGGAAAGGTGCAGGCGGGGCCCCGTTGCGGAGAGGAGAGCCCCGCCGCCCACAAGAGGGAGAAGTGTGGGAAGGGAGCCCCCGAGGGGCGGGAGCTCCCGTGAAGAGCCGCCGGGCAGAGGAGACAGCGCGAGCCCGGTGAGTGTCTGCAAAAGGGGAGGGGGCAGTCGGGGCACATTGACGGTGCCCGCCCCTCCCCTCCAGTACGAGGCCCCGAGTGGTTGTGAGCCCGTGAGGCTCCAGGCGGCACTTGTGCAGAGCCCCGAGGGGCTCAAGGGGCACTTGCGGAATCTCGAGTCCCCCAGAGGGGGGGACTCCCACCAAAGGCGCCCCACGTGTTCGCGGGTCCCCCGTGAGGGACCCCCCCGCCCCAGAGAGGCGGCACCTGTTACTAAGAGCCCTAGTGAAAGGCTCGTGGGGGCCTTACCAGTTGTTGAGCCTGTCGAGGCTCCAGCATCCCGGGACATTCTTTTAGAGTCCATGAGGGACTCCAACGTACCGGGCATTGTGTGTTGAGCCCTGAGAGGCTCAGAGGGGTGCATTTTGATTTCGTGAGTGCCCACCTCATGAGTTAAGAGCCCAGAGAGGCTCAGGCGCCACCATTGTTGTTTAGAGCCCTGTGAGAGGCTCAAGGTGCCACCTATGTTTTAAGAGCCCAGAGAGGCTCAAGGGGACAGTTGTTTTCTGCAGAGCCTGTGAGGCTCCCCCATCGTGTTGGCCCCATCATTGTGCTACCCAGTTGCCCAGCACTTTGTGGGCAACTGCTCCGTTTAGGCCCCCCTGACATTGGACACAGGGCGTCCTAGCCCCAACAAGGCCAGAGGGCCTAGGGACAGTCACAGGTGGTGACTTACGTGAGTTTGGCGCAATTGTACTTTTTCTGCACCTCTGAATGTGTTTTTATGCGTCATGTGCCTTGTCCTTACACCTCTGAATGAATGTTATGCATTGCATCATGTGTTATGGGGAGAGGTGTGGCGCCGCGGCCAGGGCGACTGACGCTGGAATCTGGGGACCTCGGTTCGATCCCCGGCTCCGGCGGCAGGTTAGCCCAGCACCATGTGACTCTCGGCAATAGCTCGCTTAATCTTCCCGACGGCCCCCAGCGCCTAGAGACCCTTACGGGTGATTGTGCGCTTTACAAAAATGTGGACTTTACTTTACTTTACTTTATGTGCTTACACCCCTACAGGTACTGTAATACTTAGGTGGTTGTTTTCTCCCTAGTACAGGTGGTGCTAGTGAGGTCCTGGTTACCAGTAGTTACTGGTTGTGTTATATTTTTGTGCTACAGTGATTTACATTTTAAGTGCTATTTCTGAAAGTGTTACTTCTGATTCCTGACAGTGGTCCAGGTGGCCCTGTCTTGTACATATCCCCTGTAAATTCTGCCCGTGCCTCTGGCACATTGTAAAGTGTGTGTTTTATCCAATGTGTTTTGGTGTAATACAAAGGCTATTTTTATATAACCTTGTGTGGAGTTTCCTTTGTGGTGGGTCCTGGGTGTTGTTGCTGGGGTGCGTGCGCAAATACTTAACTTACATCGCCTCCAAGTTTAGCCTTGCTGCTCGCGCCACGTTACCTAGAGGGTGAGCAGGGGTTATCTTGGCGTGTAACTCCCTTGCCCTGACTTGGGAATGGTGGTCTCTGACTGACTTTGGCGAAAGCCCTGGCCAGCCAGGGATCCCATTTCCAACATTGGCGGCAAGCGGTGAGGATAAGGATTTGTGTTTGCGTTGTACCACAGTAGTAACTGGCCACGCCACAAAACTCTGCATTTTAGATGACCACATTTTAGGGGATTGTTTTTGAAGTTTCATATTTTCTTCTCCTGAAGGTATCCATTGTGTAATTGTGTCCAGTACATTTGTCCCCCACCCTGCGCCCAGAGTCGGTACCTGTGTCACTTGTGGTCAGGTTGAGGAATCAGGGGTGGTAGAAACTGCCTTACCAGTCCGAGGGGAGGGTTGTGTGTGGATGAATGGTGTGTGGCACTAGGCAAGTGAGTGTGAGTTCCCTGGAATAGAGAGCTTACTGATACCTTGTGAATTGTGTACTCCTGTGTTAGCTCAGACCCCTAGGTTCCCTGTGTAATCTCTTCTCTAGAACGTCCGCCAGAATGGAGCCTGCTTTTGATTTCTGTGTTCTGTTTAGATACAGTATGGGAGAGTTGGTAAGGTTCTGTGAAGAGAGAGACATAGGGGTGGATGAGTCAGACACTCAGTCCGAACTTAGGAGCAGCCTGATCCTGTGGCAAAAGGGTCAGTGGGATCTTGAGCGCAGTGAGGAAAGGGCCCGGGCTTCACACCAGGAGGGTGGTGGGTCTGTGGGGAGCCCTGAAGATTCAGAAGAGGAGGAAGAAGATGACAGCACCTGGACGCCAATAGAGAGTAGAGACCCCATAGATAGGGAGTCCCTTGCTGGGTCCAGCGTAGGAGGCAGCGCCTCATCCCTTTACCTGTCCCCAGAGGAGCTGGAAGATAGGAGGAGAGAAAGGGAGCACCAGCTGGCTTTAGAAAAGCTCAGGTTGGAGCATGCCCAGTCTATGGCACAGCTGGGCATTAGAAAGCAACAGCTAGAGACCGAGAGGGTCTTAGCGCAGGAAAGGATAGAGGAGGCTGAGAGGGCCTCCACCAGAGGCGAAGTAGCTCTGGAGGGTAGACTATCCCCTGCGCGCAGTGTTGAGTTTCTGGGCTCCCCAGGGAGGGTTGAGTCCAGTGGTGGCAGCTATATAGAGCCCAGTGCGAGCAGTCCCAGTCCCAGTTCCCCCAGTATGGTACCTGTTTCCCCAGAGGAGGAGTTAAGGTTGAAGTTCAGGGACAGTAAGAAACTGTCTCACCAGTCTTGGGAAGATTTTGAGGACGAATGTTGTGGGACACTGTTTGATTGGGTAAAGGTTCACACGGAAGATGATTTTGACATCTTTTTTGATCTGATTGTCAAAGAGCACCTGCTCAGTTGTTGTTCACCAGGGTTGCGCACACACCTGTTGGGGTGCGGATTGTCTGAGGCATGTGAGCTTGCAGATGAAGCAGACCGCTGGGAAAGGGCCAGAGGTTCTCTAGAGTCATTAGGGAGTGATTCCAAAAGTAGTGGTTCAGGGATCTTCTAGCCCAGCGTGGTGGAAGAGGCTCAGTGTAGCCCAGCTAGGTCCCAGGATAGCGAGGAGGGTGTAGGGGCTCACTGCCTGGCTCAGTGGAGCAGGAGTGAGGGGGAGACCGAGGTTCCCCAGACGCCCGAAGCCCTGCCTCAGGACTTGGATGGTTTCTGTAGGGAACACCAGGTTGGGGACCTAGGCTGTCCTGTTAGTCCATTTGAGGAGGATCTCCTAGTGAGTAGAGGACCTGGAGCGTCTGTAACCAGAGCTCCTGTGGTTCTAGAGGCTGGCAGTACCGCTCCGGTAGGGAGGGTACAGGAGTCCAGCGTGAGGAGTGATTGGGGGTTGAGTTTCCCAGTGGATGCACCAGTGGACCAGGGACTAGCCAGTTGGGCTAGATCTTCTTGGGGGGACCCGGGTGGCGCCACTTCTGGTCTGGGGGATCGTCACGCACTGTCAGGTGGACAGAGGGCGGGAGATCTGCGCCAGACAGACAGTCACACAACAGATGTGTCATTTGTTAGCCTCAGGGGGATTGTGTGTGAGTCCCCAGAAGTCCTGGAGTGCCAGGCAATTGTTCCACCGAAGGATTTAGACCAGAGGTTGGAAGGCCAGGTTCAGGATCAGCCTGACCTGAAGGGTAGGATGACTGTAACCAGTGTCCTGACCGGTTCTTCTTCCAGAGGAACTTCTCCAGGTGGGAGAGGGCAGACCTCTGGAAGGGGGTGCAGAGGGTGGGAGAGCCCACCTCTGACCCCGGTGCAACCTGAGTGGATAAGCCCTGGGTTGGAATGGCGTTCTAGGTGTACCCCTCGCCGGAGGAACCCTAGAAGAAGAGGTAGGGGGAGGAGAGCCTTCCCCGAGACTCCTGGTCCGCCTGAGGTTGTAGGCCCTAGGCTGGAGAACCAGTGGCAGTCTAGTCCTGTCTTGCAGACAGGAAGAGTGGAGAATGGCTCCTATGGGCCAGGGGTTACTACCCCCCGCATTGCGAATAGGCAAGGACCAGTGGCACCTGGGTGGCCCAGGGCCTGGTCCTGGCCGCGGACAGCTTGGGAGTACCAGTGGGGTAGCCCAGTTGGTCCAGACAGTGTGTTGAGAAGGAATCCCATGGGTTCACCGTGGCGTAGAACAGGAGGGTGTCCCTGCAGTTGCGGGCCCGCGTCCGTGTCTGTGTTCTATCGCCCCAAGCAGGGAAGTCCATCACGGTGTTGATTGGTCTCCCCTGCGTTTTGGCTGGAAGGGGGTTGTGTTGGACTTGGGCCCTTAGGGCAGGTTCACCCCTAGACTTTTTGCGTGAAATGGTGACCTGGCAATGGTGATTTTTGGGTTCTGCGCACTTTCACTGTGTCCCAGTGGAAAGTGCGTGCGCACTCTGAGTGCATGTGCTGAGCTAGGCCTGCCCGCCCATAGGAATGCATGGGGAATGTATGTGTCCCTGGTAGTTCCTGATGCGTGGGGTGTACAGGCCCGAGTCTGGTATGTGTGAACTCGTGAGAATGAATGCTGCGCAACGGTATGTGCGGCTTGTATGTGTCTAGTGGGGAAGTATAATTCCTAGACATGGCTGTACATGTGCAGTGAGGGTGCTGGAGCGTGATTGGCTGGAGCTGGCTGGCATGCCAGGCTCCAGGAAGTCTGGATGGGTCTGCCCGGTGGTGAGTGTGAGATTAGCATGAGTGATGTGTGGGAGGAGTGTACCTGTGTCCTGGATGGGCTGGGTTTTCCCCACACAATGCTGGCTCCGCCCCCCTGTGGTGTGTCTAATGACCCAAGCCCTGCCAGTGAATAGAGAGGGTGGTTGAGGTAAACAGAGTACTCAAGAACCAGCTGCGACTGGTTCCGCCCCCACCCTGCACCTTCAGACAAAGGAATGTACTGTATAAAAATGGGGCTGTGTCCCCACAGAAGTTGTTCTTTTCCTGATCTTACTTGAGGGGGCTGCTGCTGCTGGGGCCAGGAGGAACCGCCACTTGGACTGCCTCCCTGCCTGGAGGGCCAGTGAGCTGGCCCCTGGCCCAGCCTTGCCCCCCTGCCTGCCTAGGAGGACTTTTGCTGGACTTTGTTGTCCTATAGCGCCTGGGGGCGCTGCATTTGATTGATAGCGCTGGGAGCGCTTTTCTTTCCCCTTCTAGCGCTTAAGAGCGCTTTATTTTGCATTTAGCGCCGGGATCGCTGCATTTTTGCCCTGTAGCACTTGGGAGCGCTGTGGCCCCCCCCTCTAGCGCTGGGAGAGCTTTGTCTGCAGAGGCCGGTGCCCACCCGGCATTGTCCGCCCCAAGCGAAAGCCACCTCGCTTATTTTTGGATTAATTTGCCCCCTGGCAGGTGCCCACCCTGCCAGGGACCTGGCCGTTATACTTTGAGTTTACCTCGAGGGAGCCCACTCCTCGGGAAACTCACCCCCGCCTAGAAGTGCCGAAGACGGGCCACCGCGCTGCCCGCAACGACCCGGAAGTGTTCCGGCCGGCCGGCCAATCACAGCGCGGCCCCGGGAGAAGCAACCGGAAATCCCGCCTCGCCGCCGGGAGAGGAGAGCCCAGCAGCGAGGAGAGGCGGCGGAATGGTGCAGGCGGGGCCCCGTGGCGGAGAGGAGAGCCCCGCCGCCCACAAGAGGGAGAAGTGTGGGAAGGGAGCCCCCGAGGAGCGGGAGCTCCGGTGAAGAGCCGCCGGGCAGAGGAGACAGCGCGAGCCCGGTGAGTGTCTGCAAAAGGGGAGGGGGCAGTCGGGGCACATTGACGGTGCTCGCCCCTCCCCTCCAGTACGAGGCCCCGAGTGGTTGTGAGCCCGTGAGGCTCCAGGCGGCACTTGTGCAGAGCCCCGAGGGGCTCAAGGGGCACTTGCGGAATCTCGAGTCCCCCAGAGGGGGGGACTCCCACCAAAGGCGCCCCACGTGTTCGCGGGTCCCCCGTGAGGGACCCCCCCGCCCCAGAGAGGCGGCACCTGTTACTAAGAGCCCTAGTGAAAGGCTCGTGGGGGCCTTACCAGTTGTTGAGCCTGTCGAGGCTCCAGCATCCCGGGGCATTCTTTTAGAGTCCATGAGGGACTCCAACGTACCGGGCATTGTGTGTTGAGCCCTGAGAGGCTCAGAGGGGTGCATTTTGATTTCGTGAGTGCCCACCTCATGAGTTAAGAGCCCAGAGAGGCTCAGGCGCTACCATTGTTGTTTAGAGCCCTGTGAGAGGCTCAAGGTGCCACCTATGTTTTAAGAGCCCAGAGAGGCTCAAGGGGACAGTTGTTTTCTGCAGAGCCTGTGAGGCTCCCCCATCGTGTTGGCCCCATCATTGTGCTACCCAGTTGCCCAGCACTTTGTGGGCAACTGCTCCGTTTAGGCCCCCCTGACATTGGACACAGGGCGTCCTAGCCCCAACAAGGCCAGAGGGCCTAGGGACAGTCACAGGTGGTGACTTACGTGAGTTTGGCGCAATTGTACTTTTTCTGCACCTCTGAATGTGTTTTTATGCGTCATGTGCCTTGTCCTTACACCTCTGAATGAATGTTATGCATTGCATCATGTGTTATGTGCTTACACCCCTACAGGTACTGTAATACTTAGGTGGTTGTTTTCTCCCTAGTACAGGTGGTGCTAGTGAGGTCCTGGTTACCAGTAGTTACTGGTTGTGTTATATTTTTGTGCTACAGTGATTTACATTTTAAGTGCTATTTCTGAAAGTGTTACTTCTGATTCCTGACAGTGGTGCAGGTGGCCCTGTCTTGTACATATCCCCTGTAAATTCTGCCCGTGCCTCTGGCACATTGTAAAGTGTGTGTTTTTCATCTAATGTGTTTTGGTGTAATGCAAAGGCTATTTTTATATAACCTTGTGTGGAGTTTCCTTTGTGGTGGGCCTTGGGTGTTGTTGCTGGGGTGCGTGCGCAAATACTTAACTTACATCGCCTCCAAGTTTAGCCTTGCTGCTTGCGCCACGTTACCTAGAGAGTGAGCAGGGGTTATCTTGGCATGTAACTCCCTTGCCCTGACTTGGGAATGGTGGTCTCTGACTGACTTTGGCGAAAGCCCTGGCCAGCCAGGGATCCCATTTCCAACAGGTATAATTTGGCCCGTGACATTCAATGGGTAAAAATTAGTACCAAAACTACGGTCTACATGTTTCAACCTCAGTGTGAAAAATCACAAGGCTTTCTTCAGGGCCAACAATGACACGATCTGTAATCTGTAAAGACAAGAACTGATGACAGTAAAAGACTGTTTACTGTCATCTGTTCTTGTCTTTTACTGATTACAATTCCTTTTCAGAGCATGCTGAGAAGGTAAAACCGTAAGTGCACCTTAGCATGTGCATACCTCTCGTGTCACTGTTGGGCATGTGGTGCAAGTGTGGTGCAAGTGTGGAAAGGAGACGCAAAGGGCTTGAGATGGGGAGGCAGTATTACACAGGCCACGCCACTCTGGCATAACGAGCGATTGGGTAGGCTGATCTACTCGAAGGGATTTGATCACTGGGATCTCATTGGTATATCCAAAGTGGGAGATATGTGGAAGTCAGGCGATATCATTCCCTTTTCACAGCTGCAAAAGGATTTCAAGCTGGCGGGCTCTGAGTATTTTCGTACCCACAAATTAGGCACGCTTTACTCGCCGTGCTCCCCAGAGGAGAGTTGCTCCCCGAGTCCTCCTCATTCGAGGATAGAGTGCTAGACGGGAATTTGCTGGAAAAGGCCATATCATTGATTTATAAGAAAATTATCAATAACATGTCCGATACCCTGGTTCAGTTAAGGGCCAAATGGGATCATGACGTAGTGTAGTATGTTTATCTAGGGATCTGTATTGATACTCCTATTTCTGACCCTTGTCCGGTTAATAAATCACTAATATCCATACAACGGCACAGAAACCCGTTTTCAGATTAAGTCATAGCGCATGCTGTCAAATTAAGCAAGCACTATTCCTCCAGCCCCCTAGAAAGCACACCGAGTTCTCAAAACAAACCAAACCACCAGCAGACCTGGGAAATCCCCCGCAGCTATTGTTTTGATTTCGTTCGAGAACTCCTGTAAAGAATGCAAGAACGACCAGTTCTTATGACATCCTTACTGACGTATTATGTCCATCCTTATGTCAAACTCGGCACCTTTCAGGTATAAATATACCGACGCTGCCCTAAGCAAAGACACGGTGGTGATGAGCTTGGAGCAGTGCTACTTGCCGGAGAGCCCAGCTGATGCAGGAAGCCCACGGACGCTGCCCCTCCCTTTTGACGCGCTGAGAGAGACGCTGTCTTTTCTCCTCCCGAGACTGGGATACCGAGTCCTGAGAACGAGATACCAGACCTCCTGCTTTCTATTACCCAGGTACGGAACTGACTAAACCCTTACAGAGAATTCTTGAGTCAGATTCTTGGCAAACCAAACTTAACTTAAACTGCTACTTACTTACTCCCTCCCATGTATTAGGCTTAGGTCAGGTACACCGGGGTAGGCGTATTTAGAAGCACCAGTTGAGTACGTTAGTCAATGTATATTTGTCTGTATATATTTTATCTATTTTAAAGTATCACATGGCTAAGAAACCATATCAATGCTTTTACAGTATTATTTCATAATACTCCTTTTACTGTATATCCATGAAGCTCCCCTAAATGTGAAATCTTTTGGAATTTGTGTTGCTGTTGCCTAACTATGTGCCCATTTGTTGGCGCGAATTTTTTCTCCTTCTGTTTTTCTTAAATGCTATACTGCGGTATGCCCCTAGCCGGGCGGGGGGAGGGGTGGGGTTCTTGTATTCCGTCTTCTTGCTGGTCTGTTTTATCCCCACCCAGACACAGCTACTGTAATGATTCAGTATTGAGAGTCCGCGCCCTGCCCTGTTGTCATTTTGTAAATTTTTTCCATTCACAATCCCTCCTCCCTCGGCTCCGATCCGGGTATTTGGTGCATATTCCTCCTCCCGGGGCACGCCCGCAATCCGGATCGAGTGTATGGATAGATGGGAAGGGAGGGGTGGCCTCCTTTTGATTTAAAAACAGCGGGAATGATGCCGGACGGTTATTACCACGGCTGCGGATGCAATATCGGATGCGGAAAAGATTACCCGAAGGTGAGCTTCTGATCCCTGAGATCTCGATTTTGAGCCCTTCTATCTCCCAGGCCCTCCTTTATCACTAGTATATCCGCTCGATTAAGGTATTTGTTCCCTCTATACAAACTAACTAACTCGATCATGAGCTAGTATTCGCACGCTTGAATGAGCCTCTGCCTTTCCCTGACATCGAGCGATTAAACAGGGGATAATTTCACCTTCCACCTACAGATATCCTTTATGAATGTTTTTATGCTTGAAATTCAACCTGTTCTAAAACATTATTATGGAATATATTGTTTTCCATGGCCTGTGTTCTTTCCCTGCTTGACAGACACCGGGATTTACTGTGTCTTCAAAACACCATGTTAAAACATATCATTTTTCGCTGTTCTCTTCTTTAAAAGAGGGCTTCAGCTGCGTGGCGAACAATTGCTCCCGGCACTGTATGGTGCTGGGGGTTGAGACTGCCGCGGAACAAGTTGTCTCTCTGAGTAAGGAAATTGCTGACCTAAAAGCAGATATTTTGGGAGATAACACACTTACCAAAGCTAAGGAGGCCGTAGATAACTTATAAGCAACCATCAAAGAATTTGATATAACAGCCCAAACCAAGAAATTGGAAAAGCTAGCTAGAGACCTTAGACTTTTTGATAAAAAAACTGTGTACCCGTACTTGCAGCCCGACTACTATAAGCAGGATAACCAGGGGCGTTTCACCAACCGTACTCATAGTGGCTACAGAGGAAGACATAATTTTACAACATTTTCCGATTCCTCTTACAGCTCTGGGAGTGACGTGGAGGCAGGACCCAGTTCTTCTTACAATTACCCACCTCAAGAGCTTGGATATCAGCAGTACCCTGCTCAATTCCAGCACTCTTTTTTAGATCAAGGCCGCGGACAATGGCGGCCCCCACGAGGACGTGGCAACCCTCGGATGAGAGGTCAAGCGAGAGGTCAACAACAACAAAATCCTGGCGGTTGGGAAGGCAACAGAGGCAAACAGCAGAAACAAGTCACCTTTCGCCCCGAAGTTCACGGAGAAATTTCGACCAGGAGGAATACCTACAGGTGGTGAACCAGGCATCCATCCAAGATCAGACTGGGGAACCAACCACACCTAATAGCAGTAGGTCATCCCCCAACCCTGTGATCAACATCTCTAATCACAATCTAGACGAAGAAGAGATCAAAGTTTTGAGCAGAGGTCTTTCCTATGTTCCCACGGCTCCACCCAATACATTTCTGCTGAAAACGGAACTATACAGATTTTTTAGGAAGATTAGGTTAAGATACTATTTCCGAAATCAAACTACTAGACAACGTAGTTCCATCACCGGCCTCAGAGAACCCTCCACTTTCTTTCCACCCACTTATGCCATGAGCCATAAGATTTTGGCGTTTGAAGAAATTGTGACCTTTGCAGTGGACCGTACATTGGACCAACGTAAATTTGTCAGATTGAATTTGCCCAAAACAGAGAAAAAGGCATTAATGGAGCTGTGCAACAACAAAGAGCTCGTCATCAAGCCCGCCGACAAAGGTGGGGCAATTGTCATTCAGGACCTTTGTAAATACAAAGAAGAGATCTATAGACAATTGTCAGATGGAGTAAGCTATCAGTTATTATCTACTGACCCCTCACGTGAATTGGCCACCACTATTCTGGCAGCCACACAAAAAGGATTGGATGCTGGCTTTCTTAGTGAGCAGGAATTCAAATTCCTCAATCAAAAGTTTCCACGACTTGCTACTATATATACCTTACCTAAGGTACATAAGAACCTAGAGAGTCCCCCTGGCCACCCAATCGTGTCAGGTTGTGGGTCTATGTTAGAACCTTTGTGCAAATATGTTGATTTTTTCCTAAAGCCGATTGCTCTCAACACTAAGGCGTATCTTCGTGATACCACATAAACTATTAATCTCATTGACGAAAGACCATTCAACCCAGGAAGTGAACTCTTGGTGACGTGCGATATTGTTTCGCTTTATACCAGCATCCCTCAACTTGATGCTTTGGAAGTGATGAGACAAGCCTTAGACAAGCGACCGGCACCTGTCCAGGTTCCCACAGACTTTATACTCGAGCTGCTGAGTATTGCCATGAGACAGAATTTCTTTATTTTCGAAGAAAATTTCTATTTGCAGACGAAGGGGGTAGCCATGGGGGCTACCTTCGCTCCGAATCTGGCTATTATTTTCATGGATCATTTTGAACATTAATATATTTTTTCCACTAATAACCCTTTTCAGAGTAGCCTGACTTTGTGGGTCAGATACATAGATGATGTTCTGTGTATCTGGGAAGGCAGCAAAGAACTACTTCTTGAGTTTCACGTTTGGCTCAACTCCAGAAACCCCCATATCCAATTCACGATGGATTCAAGCAATGAGAAGATTCCATTCTTGGATATTTCGATCTATGTAGATGACAATCGGTTACAAACTACTTTATTTAGGAAACCAACTGAGCGAAATTCCTTACTGCAATATGGGAGTCATCACCCCCGAGGTTTCAAAGACAATCTCCCAGTAGGCCAATTTCTTAGAATTAGGAGAAATTGCTCCACCCGTGGAAATTACATCCAAGAATCTGAGGTTTTAAGTGAGCGCCTCATCTCCCGTGGTTACCCCGCTAGAATGGTGAGACGCGCAAGGAAAAGGGCCTGGTACAATCCACGCGATATTCTGTTGAATCCAGAAATTACCAACCAATCGGAAATGGACCGGATCATCTGTGTAACCACTTTCTCCACACGGAGCAATGAAGTCAAACGTATTATCAACAAGAATTGGTCTCTTGTGTCGGATGAGATACAGCAAACGCAGTTCCCTCTTCATTCTTTTAAGAGGGCCAAAAACATACGGGACATGGTGGTCCACTCGTATCTGAAACCCGTCAGTCAACCGACTCTTACAAGTTTGTGGAATCTGCCTCCATTGGTGGGACATTATAGATGCGGTACATGCTCAGCATGTCAAACCACTATTCAGACTAAGACCTTTGACCGGAAGGACTTACAAGTTAAAACATCACACGAATTGCAATTCGAGTTGTTTGATCTACATTGTCCAATGCCCATGTAGACAGGTATATGTGGGTCAAACACAACAGAAGATTAAGTCACGCCTATCGTCCCACAGTAGCCGGTTACGCTGCAATGTGGCGGGTGCCCCGCTAGTGGAACACTGGCAAAGGGCTGGGCATGCTGTCTCAGATTTGAGATGGTTTGTCATTGAAAAGGTCTCTCTGGGGAGAAGAGGAGGTAATGTCTTGACAGTACTAAACACCCGTGAATCTAAATGGATGTCCCTCTTAGACTCAATCAAAAATGGCCTTAACGAGCAAGATAGCAGTTTGGCACAGTTGCCGGCCCTGGGTTGATGGGGTTACAGAGATCCATCCTAAATTAGATGGGGTCACACACCCTGTAGGTTTGGTATATAAGATAACGAATCCTAATGGGAATATGCTGATGCTCAGTGTGCTCCTGTACTATCTCAAAATACTTTCCGCCATATTCTGGGCTCCCACGATAAGCCACCCGCCTTCAACCTCATGTTTGAGAGTTGCGCGGGCATTTAGAATTATGCTGGTAGTATCTCCCTCAGGATTTGGCTTATAATGAATTTTGTAATAGGAATATGCTGATGTCTGTATGATCCTGTTTATACCATCTTAACATAAAATGTCTTTTGTTCTCATTTTGGGCTCTCACGAAAAGCAACCCGCTTTCAACCTCATGTTTGAGAGTTGCGCGGGTATTTGTAATTGTGTCACGATCTCCCAATTGAGTGTTCGTAAATGACCAGTATAACTTTGGGCAGACTCCGGCATGCATTAGTAAAAAAAATCTTTTTGTTATACCGTTATCCGAGCCCGTAATGAATCACACAATCAAACAATTATTGAAACTTATTTTCCTCCTGTGAGATGGTTACACGAAGACCACACTATCAAGATAAAAAATTCTTATTGTGTGGTCTATGTAGTAGCAATCGTATAGTTCTCCAAGTAACTCTTCCCTTTCCCTTAATGGGATTTTTTATCTGACTCCGCCCCCTAAACTCCGCGTAGCGGGAGTTGCGGAGTTACTGTCCACGGACACTTTTGATCCCATGGGGTATGTGTTAAACAGTGCGTTTTTTTGCAATTTACCCTGGTAATTCACTATCCTTTCCCCTGACCGTTTTCTCCAGTTCCCCATAGATTTATCCGTTATCGTGACTGACGGTTTGGCAGCACGAATCCCGCCGGTTACCAGCTATCGGACACAGGCTGATTACCCGATTACGTGGCACCGACGAGTGTTTTTTGAAAGACGGTTGGACTATTCCGCCCCCGTCGCTCTTCATTTACACACAGGTATGTTATGCTTTTGTAATTGGGTAAAACATACCGTGTGTTTCATATAATTGAAGAGTGCTCTGGCTATCGCTAGCCCTTGACATGGGTCTGCCTACAATCATATTTGCCCATGCAGAGTCCCCTATTAATATCATACTTGGCCTCAGCTCAATACTTGTATAACTGACAATAGACTCCTTGACCCCGTATGCCATACTGGGGCCTTGTATTTTTCTGTGGATAGTTTTAAAGTATTAGATAGATCCTTAAATCCAGTGATTTTTACCCACTAGTTCCAGCATTCGAGTAGCTTCCCTGACCCCCCCTTTTTTGTACCAGAATATTCAGGTCTTGATAAAGTAATTTGGTTTTTTAACCAGTAGTACATAGACGATGGGAAGGCCGCTTGACCACTGGTTGTCCTCTCTCTCCTCTGCAGCTTTTGCGAATTAATTACGCTGTGATCGACCTGCGACTACCGCACAGTCCATCCTATCTCCTCGTCCTGAGCCCAGTTGGGCCTCGACTCCATGGTAATTTCTTCAATTATCATTGTAATTCTTCACCATAGTCTAACTTATAGGGCTATAGTGTAATATCACATTGTTTAATTAACATTTACCAATCTACTATTAATTTGTCTGATAGGATTGCCCCAATCTTCCTGGTTGCATATGTCCTGATGAAGACCCCGCCTAAGGATTGAACGTAGCCTACACATAAGGGTCGAAACGTCGACGGCTTTCTTCTTAGACTTCCGGCACAAGCCCTCTGCATTCTCAAATTGACTGTGTGTCCGCTGAAAGTTTCTTTGTCAAAATATCTCTTCATTGTATGCCCTGATTTTTGGGCTTATGTATTTGAATTATTATGATTGTGTTGGTAACTTTTGTACTCATCACCTGTTTTCTTAACTGTGTTTACCTTTTCCTTGACCTTACACTTCTTCGAGCACTTCCCCTCCCCTTTCCCTCCTTTGGGGCTAAATGTTTGATTTTGCAACTACCTCATGGTATTGATAATAAATTACAGTACCTTGATTTCTCGTGCATTTATTGTTTTGTTAAGTTGTCTAAATAATAGTTGATGTGTGTTAGACACAACACGTCTCTCTTGCGGGGACCCCACCTATATGTATCACTCTTCTTTAAAAGGCCTCAGTATTTACTGTGTCCTGATACGTTCTTTGTTAAAATATATAGGGGCATATTATCAAGGGGTTTTATCTCCGCTTTTTTGGCTTTAAAAGCCAAGAAAGCGGAGATAAAATTATCCCTATTACCTAGCTGTCGCTAACACCAGTTAGCGACAGCTAGTAGGAGATAGTGACCATCTTGGGCCCCGCTTTGCATGTCAGTGATATTTATCACTAATGACATGCAAAGTGGGCGTGCCAAGATGTTAGCGACTGGAAACAGTCGCTAACATCGCTATCTCCTATTACCAACGTTTGGAGATATTTGCGCTAAGCGCGAATATCTCCATAAACTAACACCTGCCCTGAGCAGTTCTTAGCCATGTTATCCAATGGGAGGTGGATAACATGGCTAAGAGCATTAGCTCGGTAATGCATGAATATCGCTGACTTTTCAGCGATATTCATGCATTGCGGCCGTTTTTTATCGCATTTGCGATAAACCTTGGTAATACCAAGGTTTATCTGCGGTAAAAATCGCCGCATCTTAGCGGTAACATTTTCTCTCTAACCAAGCAATAGCGATAATTATCGCTATTGCTTGGTAATATGCCCCATAATTCTTCACTGTTCATGTTTTTAGATCCTTGGGACTGAATGAAGTTGGCCCGCCCTGGCTGGGCTTTTACATCCCTCGTGTACACGATGACTATCGACCGCTAGGAAAGAAAAAACGTTGAAGCCTGAAATACGTTCGACCGGTAAGTGTTTTATTAGGGTTGTGAACGCGAGACTAGGATGTTGACTATTGAAAGACAGCATTGTGGCTATCCACCATCTTAAATAAACGTCCTTATATATATCCCCAGGTGCTTGTCTCGCTGCATTAACAGCTGGAAGGTGTTATAAGAAAGTAGCCCAGGTATCGCAGGGCCCATAGGTAAGACCCTTCAGAATCAGAAGTCGTTGTTGTGTTTTCCAACTATTTGAATTTCCTAAATCTAACCCCCAAAAAATGCTGGGGCAGATTTATGTTAACTGGCGCATCCCAGGGATGCGCCGGTTAACATGCGCCACAGTGCGCCACAGCTCCGCCACCCATGGTGCGCCGCATTTACAATGCGGCGCACCATGGGGCAACAACGGCACAGATGCGTGACGCATCTGTGCCGTAAAGGTGGCGCATTGCTGGAGTTGCGTCGCAAGCGCGACGCAGCTCCAGCAAGGCTCGGGGGTGCCCATCTCAACAATGCTGCGTCAAGACCTACGCCTGCTTCAAGCAGGCGCAGGCTTTTGACGCAGCATTGGCCTGAAAGTGACTGAGTGAAATCTCATAGATTTCACGCAGCCACTTTTGCGAGGCGCACCTGCCCCGGAACGCCCACCCTGCGCCGGAACGCCCACAAGCGGCGCAGGGCTTTACAACGTGACGCATCTGCCTAGATGCGTCACGTTGTAAATCATTCGTAGGGATGCGCCACGTTTACGCCGCCTTGCGTGACGCAACAGCGGCGTAAACGTGGCGCAAGGGCCTCATAAATCTGCCCCGCTGTTTCCCTGTCCTAAAGTAAAGTAAAGTAAAGTCCACATTTGTAAAGCGCACAATCACCAGTAAAGGTCTCAAGGCGCTGGGGGCCGTCGGGAAGATTAAGCGAGCTATTGCCCAGAGTCACATGGTGCTGGGCTAACCTGCCGCCGGAGCCGGGGATCGAACCGTGGTCCCCAGATTCCAGCGTCAGTCGCCCTGGCCGCGGCGCCACACCTCTCCCCTCCTACGCCAGAGCGCCCTTGAACTTGCATTATTGTTCGACTAAATAGACGGTATTTCATCAAAAGTACGTAGATTGTTCTGCCTGTGCCGCTCTACAATCAAGGTATATATTCCAGTTTTAAGGCTTAGTAGATTGTGCACACCCAAACTAGAAATGAACCAACGGGTGGTTACAAATACCTTAGCACCCATGTTTGCCGAACTCGGGCTTTCCTTTGGATTATTCTTAATTGTATTTAGTGTCTGGTCTAGAACTCTTTCTAATTCTCCTCTT
This sequence comes from Lissotriton helveticus, assembly GCF_964261635.1. Classification (NCBI taxonomy): domain Eukaryota; kingdom Metazoa; phylum Chordata; class Amphibia; order Caudata; family Salamandridae; genus Lissotriton; species Lissotriton helveticus. The sequence continues at coordinate 1,217,042,464 of NC_136071.1, read as the reverse complement.
CTTGGATGAATGTATTTTTGTTTCATTGTTGGGATTCCAGGTATTTAAGACCCTATTGGGCTTATCATGTATCAGAAAAGGCATCGGTTTTGAAATGCCTTGAATTAGATGCACTACTTTTAGCTCGCTTCAATGTTTTCTGTGATTTGAACTATAATGTTGCACAATATGATGGTAAATAGGATAATCATGAAGTGATGTGATGTGATTTTGTATATAAATAACATGTTATGTACATAATAGTGCCATCCGGTTTGAAAAACAAAAAAGCAAAACGAAAATGCAATTGTATAAAATGAGTTTAAAAGATGTTTCTCTTTTGTTCATCGCAGAATTGTCACGGCTGCAATAAACTGAGTTGCCCCGTTGTGGCCCCCCCTTCGTATACATGCCCTGATGAAGGTGCCGCCGTAGATCGGGCTTGGCACCGAAACGCGCCTTGGCGTGGTGAACATCGGTCCTGCTAACAATATCATATCTCCCCCCAGCATGTTGCTGAGAGGATACTGCAGGACAACCTCAGTGTAATTGTCTGCGATAGGCCGTGAGGTCCTTGGATTGTGTGAATGTGGATGGATGAATCGAATGTGTGAGTATGACCTAGTGGAATGAGTCTGTAAATATGAATGAAAGATGAGAGGGTGCCCGGGGGCTATGTATTTTTCTTAACTGTAAGTGCAATATTGTGTTATGTATTTATTTAAACGATGATGTCTTTAAACACTCTTTTTCATCATTTTGTTATTGTGAAAAATGAAAATAAAAAATATTTATTCTGAAAGTGCGTCAAAAATTCAATGTGCAGTCCGTGACAAGTGAGCTCGAAGTGGTGCATGTTATTAGTAAAGGACTCTTTGTGAGCCTCTGAATTGAACCATATAGGGCAGAGTCTTTGTTCTCTGATTTGCATTTACTTATCACCCCTCATCAGCCAGGCTAGCTTGAAACAGGTATCCCCCAGGAGCAGAGTGACATATCAGAGAGGCGGTGTCCAGTGTCAGCAGTGTGACACGTCAGAGAGGTGGCATCCAGTGTCAGCAAAGTGACATGTCAGAGAGGTGGCATCCAGTGTCAGCAGAGTGACATGTAAGAGAGGCGGCATCCAGTGTCAGCAGTGTGACATGTCAGAGAGGCGGTGTCCAGTGTCAACAGAGTGACATGTCAGAGAGGTGGCATCCAGTGTCAGCAGAGTGACATGTCAGAGAGGCGGTGTCCAGTGTCAGCAGTGTGACACGTCAGAGAGGCGGTGTCCAGTGTCAGCAGTGTGACATGTCAGAGAGGTGGCATCCAGTGTCAGCAGAGTGACATGTCAGAGAGGCGGTGTCCAGTGTCAGCAGTGTGACATGTCAGAGAGGCGGTGTCCAGTGTCAGCAGTGTGACATGTCAGAGAGGTGGCATCCAGTGTCAGCAGTGTGACATGTCAGAGAGGCGGTGTCCAGTGTCAGCAGTGTGACACGTCAGAGAGGCGGTGTCCAGTGTCAGCAGAGTGACATGTCAGACAGGTGGCATCCAGTGTCAGCAGTGTGACATGTCAGAGTGGCGGTGTCCAGTGTCAGCAGTGTGACATGTCAGAGAGGCGGTGTTCAGTGTCAGCAGTGTGACATGTCAGAGAGGTGGCATCCAGTGTCAGCAGTGTGACATGTCAGAGAGGCGGTGTCCAGTGTCAGCAGTGTGACATGTCAGAGAGGCGGTGTCCAGTGTCAGCAGTGTGACACGTCAGAGAGGCGGTGTCCAGTGTCAGCAGAGTGACATGTCAGACAGGTGGCATCCAGTGTCAGCAGTGTGACATGTCAGAGAGGCGGTGTCCAGTGTCAGCAGTGTGACATGTCAGAGAGGCGGTGTCCAGTGTCAGCAGTGTGACACGTCAGAGAGGCGGTGTCCAGTGTCAGCAGTGTGACATGTCAGAGAGGCGGTGTCCAGTGTCAGCAGAGTGACATGTCAGAGAGGTGGCATCCAGTGTCAGCAGAGTAACATGTCAGAGAGGCGGTGTCCAGTGTCAGCAGAGTGACATGTAAGAGAGGCGGCATCCAGTGTCAGCAGTGTGACATGTCAGAGAGGTGGCATCCAGTGTCAGCAAAGTAACATGTCAGAGAGGTGGTGTCCAGTGTCAGCAGAGTGACATATCAGAGAGGTGGCATCCAGTGTCAGCAGAGTGACATGTCAGAGAGGCGGCATCCAGTGTCAGCAGAGTGACATGTAAGAGAGGTGGCATCCAGTGTCAGCAGAGTGACACGTCAGAGAGGAGTCATCCAG
>NC_136071.1:1216812711-1217035211 GCF_964261635.1 Lissotriton helveticus | reverse complement strand
TTAAGTTTGACTTAAGACAGACTTAAGAAGTTTATCTGCATTCTCTTTACACGCTCCTTGCCAAGGCTAGTTTCTCCTATGCACTGTTCAAAAGGAGTCCACAAAGAGTCTTGATCATAGATTGATTAGGTCGTCCGGATCTACAAGTGAAACGATATAACATATTCCCATTACTAACTGCCAGCGTGGGCAGAATACTAACAGCCTTATCGTTAATGACGGACCCAGCTCAATTACGTAGTTATGATCCTAGTAAACAGTACCTCGCAAAGAGTACTAATCAACGATGCGATTACTCTAGTCTTAATGTGGTACCGCGATTACTCTAGTAATGTAGCCCACCCCAGACCTGCAGCCCACCCCAGACACGCAGCCCACCCCGGACCCACGGCCCACCCCAGACCTGCAGCCCTCCCCAGGCCCACCCCAGACCCGCAGCCCACCCCAGACCCGCAGCCCACCCCAGACCTGCAGCCCACCCCAGACCCGCAGCACTCCCCAGACCCGCAGCCCACCCCAGACCCACGGCCCACCCCAGACCCGCAGCCCACCCCAGACCCACGGCCCACCCCAGACCCGCAGCCCACCCCAGACCCGCAGCCCACCCCAGACCCGCACCCCAGACCCGCAGCCCACCCCAGACCCACGGCCCACCCCAGACCCGCAGCCCGCCCCAGACCCGCAGCCCACCCCAGACCCGCAGCCCACCCCAGACCCGCAGCCCGCCCCAGACCCGCAGCCCACCCCAGACCCGCAGCCCACCCCATACCCGCAGCCCACCCCAGACCCGCAGCCCACCCCAGACCCGCAGCCCACCCCAGACCCGCAGCCCACCCCAGACCCACAGCCCACCCCAGACCCGCAGCCCTCCGCCCTCACCTCACACTTTGGAGCCGCCACTCTTCTCCTGACAAAATTCCCCGGACAGAAAGATGCCAGAGACACACGAACATGGGATGAAATAAACGAATACACACAGACCCATCGGTGAGAATTTTGCTTTTATTTAAAGTTACAACATAATTAAGCTCCATAAAACTAGTAAACTGTGGTACTCCGGGTCATTTTCTTCAGAACTCCAGGTATGAATCGACTCGTAGTGGTAATACTTCGGTATCGTAAAGGGTATGTTAATATGTTTTTTTTCTTGAAGGGCATTCGAGGAGAAAGAAATGATTACGCGCGTATGTTTCACAATTCTCATATTTGTCTCCTGAGCTCTGAGCTGGTGTTTCTTGAACGGTTTTTGATTCGACTCGAAGCCGCACCGTGGACATCGGAGCGGACGGCAGAGAGCCGACGGTAGCCCCCGCATGGGCAGGAGCCGCATCCTGGCCCCCAAGGGTCCCGGTGCCGACAGTGAGGGCCCCCAGCGCAGCGCCCAGAAGCTCTAGAGGCGCTGGAGGATGAAGACAGGGGTCCCAGGAAGGTGGGGACGACAGAAACCACAAGTACAGCTCTTGACTTTGGTGACTTCGGTGAATCCAGCCATTTTTGGAGATGGGTCCGGACTTCTTTACTTCTGCTTTTGTCCTGGCCGCCATTTTGCTGCTGTTCTCGCTGTTTTTCTCTCTACCCTGACTCGCCATCTTGTCCATTCCCTCGTTTCCCCCCTGACGATCCTCAAATGTTTCTTCCCTTTTCTGATTTCTCTTTTCTCCATACCCTGGAATCCCTCCCCCCTCCCATGGTGCTGTGACCCCACTTAATGCAACTCTGCTCTTCTATTGGTTTTTTTTTTTTCCTGGCCTTGACCGGATAAAATCTGCAACGTGTATATATATATATATGTGTATATAGAGATAACACTAATCACTAGTATAGGTAGACATTTGTACTTTTCTGACTCTTGGAGTATATATATATATTTGTTTCTCTTCTTTGTGTGACTTTACATCTTGTACATTTGTGTTTTTTTTCTGTTTCTATCCTCTTTGTAACGCATGTAATCCTAAATCCTTGTGTTTTGCAACTGGTTCTTATGTAAAGCGCTCGGACACCTTCGGGTAAAGTTCGCGCTATAGAAAATCGCATAAATAAATAAAATAAATAAATAAAAACGTAGATGTTGCTATCATATTGCAATCGACGCAGTAGAGGGGGTGCCTGGCAGGGTTTGGCTCGCGGCCAATCGGAGGAATAATGTAAGAAATAAAATTATTTTCACAAAAGCGGCCAGGCCAATCGGAGGAATAATGTAAGAAATAAAATTATTTTCACAAAAGCGGCCAGGCTGCATAAAAGCGGCTGGCACGCCTGGCCCGTGGAGTCAGCACCCTGGCAGGAAGGCTTCATACCCTTCGGTCGGAGACCCCCGCGTCCACGATGCCTTTCCTTCTGCGGGTGCGCGCCCTCCTTCCACTCCGGGGTCGTCTCTACGACTGCTCCCTCCAGCTGCGGATCACCTGGGGCCCTCACCCGCCACATCTGGCAGAGGCTGTGATCGAGGCGCGCCTGCAGCAGCTGTGCCTCCGGGTGGGAGTCAGTCTGCTGCGCGGAGCCCTGGCCCTCAGCCTGAGGCTCGTGATCCCAGGGTATGGGTCTGTCAGTCTGTCCTGCTGACTGAAGCTCAGGAGACACATATGAGAATTGAGAAATATATATGTAATGGTTTTTAAAAGAGAATTCCAGCAAGAACAACGAGCCCAGAGCTCAGGAGGCAAATATTGGAATTAAGAAATATATATGTAATGGTTTTTAAAAGCGAATTCCAGCAAGAACAACGAGCCCAGAGCTCAGGAGGCAAATATTGGAATTAAGAAATATATATGTAATGGTTTATTTTTTTTTTATTTATTTTTTTTTTTCAAAATATTTTTATTGAAAATAAAATTTTTCATATACAGAGCAAAACATTCGTAATACTTGTACTGTTCTATGGTTTTTAAAAGCGAATTCCAGCAAGAACAACGAGCCCAGAGCTCAGGAGACAAATATTAGAATTAAGAAATATATATGTAATGGTTTTTAAAAGCGAAGTCCAGCAAGAACAACGAGCCCAGAGCTCAGGAGACAAATATTAGAATTAAGAAATATATATGTAATGGTTTTTAAAAGCGAATTCCAGCAAGAACAACGAGCCCAGAGCTCAGGAGCCAAATATTAGAATTAAGAAATATATATCTAATGGTTTTTAAAAGCGAATTCCAGCAAGAACAACGAGCCCAGAGCTCAGGAGGCAAATATTGGAATTAAGAAATATATATGTAATGGTTTTTAAAAGCGAATTCCAGCAAGAACAACGAGCCCAGAGCTCAGGAGGCAAATATTGGAATTAAGAAATATATATGTAATGGTTTTTAAAAGCGAATTCCAGCAAGAACAACGAGCCCAGAGCTCAGGAGACAAATATTAGAATTAAGAAATATATATGTAATGGTTTTTAAAAGCAAATTCCAGCAAGAACAACGAGCCCAGAGCTCAGGAGACAAATATTGGAATTAAGAAATATATATGTAATGGTTTTTAAAAGCGAATTCCAGCAAGAACAACGAGCCCAGAGCTCAGGAGGCAAATATTAGAATTGAGAAATATATCAAGAAAAAAATATATATAAATATGACCATACTATAATATTGAAAAAAATATATAAAATATATAAATATGAACAGTATAATAGAGAAAAAAATATAGAAATATGAAAATACTATAATAGAGAAAAAAATGGATAAATATATAAATATGAACAGTATAATAGAGAAAAAATATATAAATATGAAAATACTATAATAGAGAAAAAAATTGATAAATATTAGCATACTATAATACAGAAATATACACGCGTAATCATTGGTTCCTCATTGAATACCCTTCAAGAAAAAAAAGAAAAAAGAAAATACCCTTTACGATACCGAAGTATTTCCTCTACGAGTCGATTTATACCTGCAGTTCTGAAGAAAATGACCCGGAATACCAAAGTTTACTAGTTTTATGGAGCTTAATTATGTTGTAACTTTAAATAAAAGAAACCTTTCTCACCGATGGGTCTGTGTGTATTTGTTTATTTCATCCCATGTTCGTGTGTCTCTGGCATCTTTCTGTCCGGGGAATTTTTGACAGGAGAAGAGTGGCGGCTCCAAAGTGTGAGGTGAGGGCGGAGGGCTGCGGGTCTGGGGTGGGCTGCGGGTCTGGGGTGGACCTGGGGTGGGCTGCGGGTCTGGGGAGGGCTGCGGGTCTGGGGTGGGCTGCGGGTCTGGGGTGGGTCTTGGGTAAGCTGCAGGTCTGGGTTGGGCTGCGGGTCTGGGGTGGGCTGCAGGTCTGGGGTGGGCTGCGGGTCTTGGGTGGGTCTTGGGTAAGCTGCGGGCCTGGGGTGGGATGCGGGTCTGGGGTGGGATGCGGGTCTGGGGTGGGCTGCGGGTCTTGGGTAAGCTGCGGGTCTGGGGTGGGCTGCGGGTCGGGTGGGCTGCGGGTCTGGGTGGGCTGCAGGTCTGGGGTGGGCTGCGGGTCTGGGTGGGCTGCGGGTCTGGGGTGGGTTGCGGGTCTGGGGTGGGCTGCGGGTCTGGGGTGGGCTGCGGGTCTGGGGTGGGCTGCGGGTCGGGTGGGCTGCGGGTCTGGGGTAAGCTGCGGGTCTGGGGTGGACCTGGGGTGGGCTGCGGGTCTGGAGTGGGCTGCGGGTCTGGGGTGGGCTGCGGGTCTGGGTGGGCTGCGGGTCTGGGGTGGGCTGCGGGTCGGGTGGGCTGCGGGTCTGGGGTGGGCTGCGGGTCTGGGGTGGGCTGCGGGTCTGGGGTAAGCTGCGGGTCTGGGGTGGGCTGCGGGTCTGCGGTGGGATGCGGGTCTGGGGTGGGCTGCGGGTCTGGGGTAAGCTGCGGGTCTGGGGTGGTCTGCGGGTCTGGGGTGGGTTGCGGGTCTGGGGTGGGCTGCGGGTCTGGGTGGGCTGCGGGTCTGGGGTGGGCTGCGGGTCTGGGTGGGCTGCGGGTCTGGGGTGGGCTGCGGGTCTGGGGTGGGCTGCGGGTCGGGTGGGCTGCGGGTCTGGGGTAAGCTGCGGGTCTGGGGTGGACCTGGGGTGGGCTGCGGGTCTGGAGTGGGCTGCGGGTCTGGGGTGGGCTGCGGGTCTGGGTGGGCTGCGGGTCTGGGGTGGGCTGCGGGTCGGGTGGGCTGCGGGTCTGGGGTGGGCTGCGGGTCTGGGGTGGGCTGCGGGTCTGGTTGGGCTGCGGGTCTGGGGTGGGCTGCGGGTCTGGGGTGGGCTGCGGGTCTGGGGTAAGCCGCGGGTCTGGGGTGGACCTGGGGTGGGCTGCGGGTCTGGGGTGGACCTGGGGTGGGCTGCGGGTCTGGTTGGGCTGCGGGTCTGGGGTGGGCTGCAGGTCTGGGTTGGGCTGCGGGTCTGGGGTGAGCTGCGGGTGTTAACATGAAAATAATAACATGAAACATGACATTTACAAATGAAATTTGAAAACTATCTATTGAATTGCGATAAAAATATGTTGATATGCCGAAAAGAATGCTTCTTATGCTTTTATTTAAAAAACGGTATCATGACAAAACTTTCATATATCTTTGTACAAATTAAAGTGAAATATTTTATATTAAAAAAATGAAAAATATATAAAATTCCAATATCAGTTTTTGACTTTGTAGAATGGATGTGCTTGCCTTAATTGTAATTCACCGTGCCCAGCTGCGTCCTTCCGTGTTGTTGTAAATTCCCTGCCAGGGCTCTTTATCCGAGATACAGGGGGCCGTTCTAGCAAAACACAGCGTCCATTTCAAACAAGCGCCATCGCGTAGAAATAATTGTATTTGTATCGCTCTTTTTTTTCTGACTTTTCATGTGCAGCACACATAGAAATTGGGAAAAGGTTTAGAATTAGGCTCAGCGCAGTATTGTGTACTTGGAGGTAAACCTGTGCTAGCCTCAGGTAGACACCCTTGCACTCTGGTGCAAAGGTGTGTGTGGCACTCAGGGCACGAGTCGGGGTACCACGCGGGTGGACGGCATCCCCCCACTTATTTCCGAGGGTTTTTCAGGGTGGACGCCGTCCACCCTGCTAAATCAAAACCGCGTCCACCATTAAAAAAACGGGAGCGCGGCGCGCACAAAGTAAATAAAGCATTTCCGTAATTTGAACCGGGCACAGCTTGCCCCCACCTCCCTTCTTGACTCCGAGGCTGTATGAAAGCTCCGACCCCCAGCAGCAGCAGCACTGTAGAGGCACAGCGGGATGGCAGCCCTCACACCTCCAGCCCTTGATGAGCTGTTAAGAGGTGCGTGAAGGTGACAGAGGGAGGTGCTGCAGGTTCAGGAGCAGGGCATCCATTCGCATGCAAACAGCCCTGAATGCGTCTTGTATCTGCTATTTAGAGGGGGGCTCACACATTCCATTTCTACACAGGGCCCCAAACATCCTAGACTCGGCCAGATTACACCCCTGATTACACCGAGGCAGCACCTGCTTCTCTTCACCGAGCTTAATTACTGTCCCTAATTTGTAAGCAAACCTCGGTTCTTCAAACATGCATAATGTAATACAATAAAGAAATGGCACAATCGCACCCACACTGATGAACAAAGTATGGAGGACAATCAGTTCAATCAGTTCTCTTAGAGTATCTTCTGTAAGTACTGTATATCACAGTGGGGGGTGGCATTTTGGACAGAGAGCCTGTCTTCTCGTTGTCTTGTGCAGGAGGGAGCGAGAAGCCCAAGATGATACTAGAATACTGCATGCCCACCCTGGTGGATCACCTTCCCTCTCCTGTGATGACTCCTGCTCCTGTCCCCCCATGTTGTGGCTCCAGTCCACCCCCGCCTGTGATGGCTCCTGTCCCGCATGTTGTGGCTCCAGTCCACCCCCGCCTGTGATGGCTCTTGTCCCCCCCTGTGGTGGATCCTGTCTCCGCCCTGGGTGGCTTCTGTCCCAGTCCTGGAACGGCCCCTGCAGCGAGGGTGAAGTTCTTGATGGGCCTCTTCTCAAAAGGGCTCAGCTCAAAATTAATATGGAAAGGTGGGCGAGTGAGTAAGTGAAGGGATGTGTGAATGGCTGGATGAATTAGTGAAAGGGTGAATGGATGAATGAAAGATTGAATAAATGGATAATGAGAGAGGATAGATGGATTGATGAGTGAGGGGAAGGATGGAGAGAAAATGTAAATAGCTGGATGTATGGGTGGAAGGGTAGCTGGATGATTGATGAGGGGAAAGATGGATGAGGGGAAGGATGAGGGATGGAGGGGAAGGATGGATGAGAGGAAGGATAAATGGATGAGGGGAAGGATAAATGGATGAGGGGAAGGATGGATGGATGGAGGGGAAGGATGGATGGATGAAGGGCAGGATAGATGGATGGGATGGGTGGATGGGTGAGGGGAAGGATGGATGAAAGGAAGGATGGATGAAGGGAAGGATGAAGGATGGATGGATGAGGGGCAGGATAAATGGATGGGATGGATGGGTGAGGGGAAGGATGGATGGATGATGAGGGGAAGGATGGATGGATGATGAGGGGAAGGATGGATGGATGATGAGGGGAAGGATGGATGGATGGATGGATGATGAGGGGAAAGGATGGATGGGTGATGAGGGAAAAGGATGGATGGATGATGAGGGGAAGGATGGATGGATGATGAGGGGGAAGGACAGATGGATGGATGGATAGATGATGAGGGAAAAGGATGGATGGATGATGAGGGGAAGGATGGATGATGAGGGAAAAGGATGGATGGATGATGAGGGAAAAGGATGGACGGATGATGAGGGGAAGGATGGATGGATGATGAGGGGATGGATGGATGGATGATGAGGGGAAGGACGGATGGATGGATGGATGGATGATGGGTGTGTGAAAGGATGGATGGATGGAGAGTGGGTGAAGGGATGGATGGATGGGTGGGTGAAAGGATGGATGGGTGGGTGAAAGGATGGATGGATGGAGAGTGGGTGAAGGGATGGATGGATGGATACGTGGGTGGGTGAAAGGATGGATGGATGGATGATGAGTGGGTGGGTGAAAGGATGGATGGATGGATGCTGAGTGGGTGGGTGAAAGGATGGATGGATGAGTGGGTGGGTGGATGGTGGATGGGTGAAAGGATGGATCAGTGGATTGGATGGTGGGTGGGTGAAAGGATGGATGCGTGGGTGTGTGGATGGTGGGTGGATGATGGGGGGTAGGTGGATGTGTGAAATGATGGATGGATGGATTGATAAGTGCAAGGGTGAATGAATGGACATATGAGTGAAAGGGTGGGTGTAAGTATGGATGAGTGAGTGAAAGGGAGAGTAGATGGACAAAAGGATGAATAGATGTGTGAAGGAGTGAAATGATAGATGGATGAGTGATAGGGGCAATGGATGGATTCATGAGTGGATGAGTAGATGGATGGATGGGTGGGTGGATGGATGGATGGAAGGAAGGAAGGCTAAGTGAAAGGGTCGATGGAGAGAGAAAGGGAGGATGGATGGATGACTAAAAGAGTGGATGGGTGGAAGGATTAGTAAGTGAAAGGATGGCTGGATTGGTGAAAGGGTAAATGGCTGAATGGATGAGTGAATGGATGGATGGGATGAAGAGTGGATGGATAAGTGTACAGATGGATAGGGTGAAAGGGTGGATGGATAATGGAGGATGAGTGAAAGGATGGATGAGGGGATGGATGAAGGGATGGATGAGTGAAATGATAGATGGAAGGATACATGATGGATAGGTTTGCAAATGGTTGAATACTTTTGGAAATGGCTGGGCTTACTTATATACTATTGCACAACCTCTGATGTGTCTGTAAAACGTACCTATTGTCCTAAAGTTTTGTCCTGAATTTTGACCTCCTGTCCTGAATTTGTGTCCTGAATTTTGACCCTTTGTCCTGAATTTTTACACTCACCGTCCTGAATGTGCACCAATGCCAGTTGGTCACCCTAATTCTTTGTGCGGTAGAACCAAGGCTCTTTAACACAGCAGCATGAGAGTGACGAGAGAGAAACCTGGCAGAGTGCTGCCAAAGAGCTCTCCCACTCAGAATATTTCATTATTCAAGTGATCGTGAACAATTAAGGGTAAACTGAGATGTGAAAAACTAAACACAATGCGATGCGGCTGCACGAGACTTGAGGAGTTAATTAAGTATTAGTACTAGCAAGTGTGCTGTAAGTTAAATGAAAACATTTTACATGCACTGTGCGCCTCGTGCGTGTAGAATCAGAGTCCCACTAGACCCGGCCCTGCCAATTAAGTGCCGGCGCTAAGCACTGGCACAAATTACGCCCTGCATTGAACAATTGACACCAGGCTACAAAATGTAAGTAGTATGATGGTGTACCCTTGTGTGTTCTTCCGTGTGTCGCTGTTTCCACATGGAATGTTTAATGATGACAGCAACGCCCCCTTCTAGTTTGTGTTGTTGGTCTGAATTGTATAATTTTGTGGAATGGGGAGGTGTAGGATGGTGCTGGATTGTTCATTTAAACATGACTCCATGATGACGTCTGACTTGGCATTACGTATGTCAGTATATTTTTAATTTAGGCTCAATCCTGTCAGTGTTTGGATAATTGCACTACTGGATAGGGGGGCACAAAGTTTTGCAAAGGTTCTGCCCGCTTACTTCAAGGGGTCCCCACAAAATGACATCATGAGCTAGGCCCACCCCGATTTTATAGTAAGTAGTCTCTGTAAAGGGGGAAACAACCATTACAATGCATGAGTCATAATCGGCCCTTTTTTTAGGAACTATCACAAAAATAAACAGTATTAATACAAAGTAAAGCAATGTTTATATTTTGTTGCACTGAAGTAAATTAAGGCAAATAAGTCAAACTAAAATATACCAAAACTAAATACATTTCCTAAAATAAATAGAAATAAATAAATCTGCTAAAATAAATACAATGGCCAGTTAATATATCTAAAATTTAGGCATTGACCCAAGCTAATGCCCCGGCAGCTCCATTGTCTTCAGCCAAGATTCCCAATGTTAGACTAATGTTCTGATTTGTTACCTTTGCTGCAAATTGTAAAGCGTTCTGATATCCTTCGGGATCAAGTTCGCGCTATATAAAACTTTGTTAATAAAATAAATAAATCTAGCCACAGCTAGAGAGAGGCAGCTGGGACAAAACTATTTAATACAGAGTCGCTAGTTTACAATAGGTGGGGAGATAACATATAACACTCATCAATAGAATAACGTGAATATGGAGCCCTACTGTGTGTAATAGTCATTGTCGAGTGTGGGAAGCAGCCTCTCTGGGAACCTGTAATGTATACTAAATCTTGCAGTCAAACTTTCCTGTAGCGTTTTGAAAATGTGTTCATGTCACCTTCGCCAAACTTCATCCACATTTGGGCTGCTAATTCCTCCATGCAGGGACCTTAAGTCACAGGCTTAAGTACCAAGCAGCTTCAATTGTTAAATCTTGCATTATATGCAAATGATAGATCTGCCTTACATGTGATGTCACTTCCTGCTGTGATGCCACTTCCTGTTGTGATGTCACTTCCTGTTGTGATGTCACTTCCTGTCGTGATGTCACTTCCTGTGACCACGCCTACCTTGGAGAGTCCCCCCACTTCTTTTTTTAGGACTTGTGCCCTGGTGGCACTGAAGGAGAGATTGGATTAATTTGTAAAGTGACATTTCTGCTCACTTAGGGGCAGATTTACAAGCCCCTTGCCCCTCTTTTACGCTGCATTGCGTCACTTTTGTGAGGCAGCGGCGGCGCAAACGATGCGCCATGGTGTGGGGTATTTACAACATGACGCATCTGGGAGATGTGTCACGTTGTAAAGCCCTGTGCCAGAAGGAGGCGTTCCATCGCTGGGGGGGGGGGGGGGACGCCTCCTAAAAGTGGCTGAGTGAAATTTACAAGATTTCACTCAGTCACTTTGGGGCCCTTGCTGCGTCAAAACCCTGCGCCTGCTTGAAGCAGGCGTAAGGCTTGAGGCAGCATTGGAAGAATAGGGCCCCCAGAGCATTGCTGGGGCTGCGTCGCGCTTGTCAGTTTTTGCCCTATGGTGCGCCGCATTGTAAATGTGGCGCATCCACGGTGGCGGAGCCCTGACGCACGATAACTGACGCAGACCGGCTGATATGCAGGGATGCGCCAGTTATTGTAAATCTGCCCCTCAGCGATCATTATCGCCAGGGCTTGGGCCCTCGCTGGGTCGGAAGGGGAGGGAGGGGGGCTGCTGCCAGAGCACAGAATCTTCCTGCTCCGCCCTCAAGTGGCACTTCCCAGGGGGTCCCCATTAGCGCAGCCCCCCGAGCTGCTGCAGCCTCTTGTCCTCCGTGCACCCTGCAGGGGGTGCTCCCCCTGGACTGGACTCTGGGTGGGTGGGTGAGGGGCAGAGAGGGTTCAGAGCTGCTGCAGCCTCTTGTCCCCCTGCTTGTCCCCCCTGCACCCTGCAGGGGGTGCTCCTCCTGGACTGGACTCTGGGTGGGTGGGTGAGGGGTAGAGAGGGTTCAGAGCTGCTGCAGCCTCTTGTCCCCCTGCTTGTCCTCCCTGCACCCTGCAGGGGGTGCTCCTCCTGGACTGGACTCTGGGTGGGTGGGTGAGGGGCAGAGAGGGTTCAGAGCTGCTGCAGCCTCTTGTCCCCCTGCTTGTCCCCCCTGCACCCTGCAGGGGGTGCTCCTCCTGGACTGGACTCTGGGTGGGTGGGTGAGGGGCAGAGAGGGTTCAGAGCTGCTGCAGCCTCTTGTCCTCCGTGCACCCTGCAGGGGGTGCTCCCCCTGGACTGGACTCTGGGTGGGTGGGTGAGGGGCAGAGAGGGTTCAGAGCTGCTGCAGCCTCTTGTCCCCCTGCTTGTCCCCCCTGCACCCTGCAGGGGGTGCTCCTCCTGGACTGGACTCTGGGTGGGTGGGTGAGGGGCAGAGAGGGTTCAGAGCTGCTGCAGCCTCTTGTCCCCCTGCTTGTCCTCCCTGCACCCTGCAGGGGGTGCTCCTCCTGGACTCTGGGTGGGTGGGTGAGGGGCAGAGAGGGTTCAGAGCTGCTGCAGCCTCTTGTCCCCCTGCTTGTCCTCCGTGCACCCTGCAGGGGGTGCGCCTCCTGGACTGGACTCTGGGTGGGTGGGTGAGGGGCAGAGAGGGGTCAGAGCTGCTGCAGCCTCTTGTCCCCCTGCTTGTCCTCCCTGCACCCTGCAGGGGGTGCTCCTCCTGGACTGGACTCTGGGTGGGTGGGTGAGGGGCAGAGAGGGTTCAGAGCTGCTGCAGCCTCTTGTCCCCCTGCTTGTCCCCCCTGCACCCTGCAGGGGGTGCTCCTCCTGGACTGGACTCTGGGTGGGTGGGTGAGGGGCAGAGAGGGTTCAGAGCTGCTGCAGCCTCTTGTCCTCCGTGCACCCTGCAGGGGGTGCTCCCCCTGGACTGGACTCTGGGTGGGTGGGTGAGGGGCAGAGAGGGTTCAGAGCTGCTGCAGCCTCTTGTCCCCCTGCTTGTCCCCCCTGCACCCTGCAGGGGGTGCTCCTCCTGGACTGGACTCTGGGTGGGTGGGTGAGGGGCAGAGAGGGTTCAGAGCTGCTGCAGCCTCTTGTCCCCCTGCTTGTCCTCCCTGCACCCTGCAGGGGGTGCTCCTCCTGGACTCTGGGTGGGTGGGTGAGGGGCAGAGAGGGTTCAGAGCTGCTGCAGCCTCTTGTCCCCCTGCTTGTCCTCCGTGCACCCTGCAGGGGGTGCGCCTCCTGGACTGGACTCTGGGTGGGTGGGTGAGGGGCAGAGAGGGGTCAGAGCTGCTGCAGCCTCTTGTCCCCCTGCTTGTCCTCCCTGCACCCTGCAGGGGGTGCTCCTCCTGGACTGGACTCTGGGTGGGTGGGTGAGGGGCAGAGAGGGTTCAGAGCTGCTGCAGCCTCTTGTCCCCCTGCTTGTCCTCCCTGCACCCTGCAGGGGGTGCTCCTCCTGGACTCTGGGTGGGTGGGTGAGGGGCAGAGAGGGTTCAGAGCTGCTGCAGCCTCTTGTCCCCCTGCTTGTCCTCCGTGCACCCTGCAGGGGGTGCGCCTCCTGGACTGGACTCTGGGTGGGTGGGTGAGGGGCAGAGAGGGGTCAGAGCTGCTGCAGCCTCTTGTCCCCCTGCTTGTCCTCCCTGCACCCTGCAGGGGGTGCTCCTCCTGGACTGGACTCTGGGTGGGTGGGTGAGGGGCAGCTCGGGGTCTGGGTCTGCCTGCAGGGTGCATGGTGAGGGCTGTTCCTGCATGTCTGCAGAGTGAGTCGTGCGACCTAACGAGCGTGGCAGTGATGTGTGCATGTGAGAGTGGATATCCGCTAAACAAAGGAACTTCTCCCTTTTAGGAAACGGGTCAAAACTTGGCTGTTTCCTAAATGTTAAACTTCTGGCCACTCTATTGCTGCCTCCCAGTGCATTCCATCTTAGGAGATATCTCAGTGCCAGGATACCTGTAAGGTGACAGCCGCGCTATATAAATGTTTTAAATAAATAAATAAATAAGAGTGCAGGGAGAGTGGAGTCTTTGTGAGTCCATTTGGAACTTTTTTCCACGTTTTCTTGAAATACATGCTGTAAATGCACCATTTGCACCCATTTTCTCCTCGTGTAGCATAAGATGAATTGTAAAAATGTCAAACTACCACTGTAGTATAAACTGTGCAAAACTCACACAAGAAAACAAGTGTACAATATATGCTGCCTCTTGAAACCTTGCACTCCACATACCAACAAGTGGCGACACGATTGTTCTCGCAAGCCTAAATGAAATAAGGGTAAGGCAGCGTATCACCATGGAAAATGACAGAAGTGCCAAGCAGGGAAACCTATCCTAAGCCAGATAAACAGGCTGTAAATACCTCAAAATACAGTGGAGTGGAACCAAAAAAACTCCATGAAGGAAAGAAAGTTCCTGGTGAGCGACCACTCCCCCGAGTGTACTGCAGACCGCACCAAACAAGAACAAGAGGTCAACTCTGACTTGTCTGATGGCAAGATTGCCAGGACAGACTTCACCCCATCTAGCATCTCAAATTGATACCAAATCACAATCCCATGGCGTCGTCCTGATGGCTGTCGTGGTACGAAGCGGGAGCACCACCAAACCTTGATACACTGGGCAGCACTGGTGTGCAGACACGTCGAGCCATGAAAAGTCAGAGTGGTGCCTTCCCATCTGCCTGTGCCCCCTCCTCGCGCGTGCGCGTGCACACGGTGAACTTTGAAAGAAGTCTTGAGGGATGGCAGTCGCTTGAGCAGAGCTTGGTAGCATAGGATTAGCTTTCACGAGTTAGTGAGAAAAACTTATGTTGAACCCGGCTTACCCACCGCTGCTTTCATGAACCCCGGCTGGGAGAGTGGCCTCAACAATGCCGGCAGTACCACCCTGGCTCAGACTGGCAGAGCAGGCTGGAATGAATGTGTGTGCTGCTTGAACATGAAGATGGTGCAGAAGGCAGGGAAGTGCTTGGAAAACATTTCTTGGCTTCAGTAATCAAAGTCTGCCCAACCCACTCTTAGGGAAGTACCCAGGGAAGATGCCAAGATTGGGCACACACAGAAGTTTGCTTGTGGTCCATGTTGATCTCTGTAGAAAGAAGCTCTTAGTCTGAATTTATAACAGGATTCCAAACCAACTTCCCTGATAGTAGGGTTAAAATAATGTCTTTGTTACAGACTTACCCAAAGGATATTTCTATATTTGCATGGTAGACTTTCCTTATTCACCAATTCAAAGTAGAACCCAGATTCACAGGACAAATCAGCAGTGCTGACATGACTTGCTGAATTAATACATTCCCTTGTCAGGAAAAGCAGGCTCCTTAAAGTAAACATGACGTGGTCACAGACGGTACATGGAAAATAGATTCCAAGCGATGTAAACAGACGCATGCTTTGCCGGGGGCCGACTGATGTAGCGGCACTGGTGGGGCATAAATCCTGCAAGGCGCTGCGTCTCTATTTACTCTTAGTTTCCTTGATTTTCTTTAAAAGTTGTTCTTACTGTAGATTAATTTGTAGCACGCGGAGTTTATTTTCCTTTAATCGTCGCCATAAATGTAGTAATGAAGATCCTGTAGGTTTATGGAGTGTTAGTTACAGGTTGGTAAGATCATGCAGAGTAGCCCACCAGGAGCAGCCGGCCTGCTGCTGAGCCCATACTCCAGCTGCCACGCCTCACCTCACAGGCACTCAAATATTCCATCCATCTCCACCACACCGACATTCCACGCAGCACACAGCACATTCACGCTGGCTGAGTAGCCAGGGAGAAAGTAATAGGATAAATACATATACTACATGCTTACATAAGAAAGGAACGCGCTCTAACCCCGATAACTATCGGATGATAGCTCTCTTAGACGTGGACGGGAAGGCATATGCCAGCATTCTTCTATCTGCACTTACTACGTGGGCGGAAACTAACAACCTAGTTCCCTTTACTCAAACCGGCTTTCAAAGAGGCTGCCACATTGAAGACAACTTGATATGCATTGCTCATCTGATGGAATGTACCCTAGCTGTAACAGGCAAAACCTTACATCTTGGTTTTATCGACTTTCGAAAAGCCTTTGACAGTGTAAGTCGGCCAAAATTATGGGAAAAACTTGCAAGATGGGGCATTCCACAGTCGTTACTTAAAGCATTCATCGCTTTACATACTGATACCTGGGTCAAAGTGCGAGTTACATCGAGCTGGTCGACCTCCAATAAAATCTATACCACTAGAGGTTTAAAGCAAGGGTGTACCCTTGCACCAATGCTTTTTAATCTGTACCTCGCGGACCTTCCCGAATGGTTGTCACGCACTCATGCTTTCCCTCCAGGAATAGAGTCAAGAAAGATCCAAACTCTTCAATATGCAGACGACACCATTTTGCTAGATGAAACCAAGGTCGGCCTCCAGAGACTGTTCGATTCCCTCGCCCAGTACTGCAATACGAACATGCTTGAGATAAAAGTGACAAAAACCAAAGCAATGATAATATCACCTGGAAGAACCAAAAAGACCTCGTGGTTCATCGAAGGGAAAAGACTGGAATCTGTCACTGCCTATAAGTATTTGGGGGTGTGGATCGACCACAAAAGGAGACCCTCTGTGCATACAACCGAAATGCAGGCAGTTGCCCGTAGTCTGGAAGGGGCCTTTATAAGAACGAAAAGTGTTCTGCACTCTCAAAATCTAGTTCCACTAATAAAACTGATTGCCGCAAAATTACTCCCCACTATCTCCTTTGGTGCAATAATATTCAAGGACAAAATGAATAATTGGTTGGACAGAGCACAATCGTCTTGTTACTGTAGGGTGTTTTGGCTGCCAAACTCAAGTGCCCACGCCCAAATTCGGAAAGAATTTTCGTTGTCCTCCCAGAGGTGGATAATGAGTGCACGCTATCCCCCACTCTCTAAAGAGCTGTCTATGGCTAGTCTTCAGCAACCACAAAACACCGTGGAACAAATATCTGACATCATGTTTAGAATCCCTCAAAGCAAAGGACATATGGTCATCTCCGTTGCCCATTGCGGCAAAAACAAAACTTCTGACCAAACAAGCAAAAATCCTATCAAGCGACCACGATGAGCAACGGGTCGCCCAGCTCCTTTATGGCCCCTGGGTCTCCAAATTATACATCCAGAAAACTCTTCCGTTATATCTGGCAGCTCCTACGAAAGTAGACATAAAACTTCAATTAATGCGATTCCGCTTTGGTTTATGATGGCAGACAAGTTTGGCCAGGGGTATAGGAAGGAGGCATTGTCTCAATGCCGCTTTTGCAAGCAGGAGGAGGAAAATCTTATCCATATACTGTGCATTTGCTAAAAACTCCGAGCCCAAAGAAACTTCTGGTTGAGTCCCATTTGGCTTCTTCTTAACATCAGGACCTGCCAGGAAGCACTAGACGCCTGCATGAGGGGAGACTTCCCGCAGTTGGCGGCCCGTTTTGTTAAGTTTATTTTAAAAATCAATTCCCTTAATTTGTCTTCTGACCCAGCTTGAGTTTCTTTTTATTTCCAGTTGACATCATTGCACGTTTTTTTAATAAATTATTAATTTTTCTGTTTTTAATTGTTCAGTGTATTCTCTCACCCTCAATACATAACGGTCATTCCAGTGTGTGTATATTGCAATGATTTTAATTAATTGCGCAATAAAAAAAAAACTTACTGATGGGATCTGAAATTCGATATATGTGATATTGGCCTGATGTATCCAATATATGTGTTAGCCTGATGTACTTATCCATTCTTTGCAAGATATATATATATAGTATTGACCTAATGTGTCTAAACCAATATGCAGTTGCAGCTTATTATTCATGTGCTGCAACCCACTAAGCTATCTTTGTAAGGTGCAAGCTTCAGGTGTATAGAATTGTTCCTGTAATGTGAAAGCGTTTATCTTATTCTTGCTTTCTCAGTAAGAGACCTGTTGTGATACATTGTTTTCCTTTAATAATGTTTACATTATGGATATTTCTGTATACTTTGCTGTAAGAAAGCGAGGCTTGTTAATGACAGAAAGACTTCTGATGCAGACATTTGCTTTGCAGCTCCACTCCCCCTCCCTTTGAGTTACTGAGAACAGTTGAAAGTTTACCGTCTTTGCTCTGACTTGAGAACCCAAGGCCACCTGGCTTTGGGCTGCGATAACACATTCCTGCAGAGACTGTTCCTGTACTCCCATGTCCGAGATAGAAAGGGAGTCACCCTTCCTGTCCTCCCCAGTAATGAATAGCGTGAGCTGAGTTTCGTTCTCATCTATTGCGCCATATATGGGTTTTCCTCTAGGCTTCACAAGAAATAGAAACTTGTCATGTGTGGTGATTTCATGTGTTCACTGAAAGTATATCTGTCTGGTTGTGACTGAAAGTCTTCAGTCTTCTCCGCGCACCCAGAAGGGTGAGGATGTGACAGGCTTCTCTGTGCAGAGTTATTTTGTATAATAAATGATTGACCCTTCTTCATTGCCAACTGACTGATTATAAATAACTGGTGATTGGGGAGGGGCTATTGGTAAGTTTTCTCCATAGCTCTATGGTATAATTTTTTGATTCCTTCAGCAGACCCCTCTCAGCAGACCCCTCTCTGAAGACCCCTCTCTGCAGACCCCTCTCAGCAGACCCTCCCAGCAGACCCCTGCTGCTGCTCAGCAGACCCCTCTCAGCAGACTCCTCCCAGCAGACCCCCCTCAGCAGACCCCTCTCAGGAGACCCCTCTCTGCAGACCCCTCTCCCTCTCTGCAGACCCCTCTCTGCAGACCCCTCTCTGCAGAGCCCTCTCAGCAGACCCCTCTCAGTAGACCCTATTCTGCAGACCCCTCTCTGCAGACCCCTCTCCCTCTCAGCAGACCCCTCTCAGCAGACCCCTCTCAGGAGACCCCTCTCTGCAGACCCCTCTCCTTCTCTGCAGACCCCTCCCTGCAGACCCCTCTCTGAAGAGCCCTCTCAGCAGACCCCTCTCTGAAGACCCCTCTCTGCAGACCCCTCTCAGCAGACCCTCCCAGCAGACCCCTGCTGCTGCTCAGCAGACCCCTCCCAGCAGACCCCCCTCAGCAGACCCCTCTCAGGAGACCCCTCTCTGCAGACCCCTCTCCCTCTCTGCAGACCCCTCTCTGCAGACCCCTCTCTGCAGAGCCCTCTCAGCAGACCCCTCTCAGTAGACCCTATTCTGCAGACCCCTCTCTGCAGACCCCTCTCCCTCTCAGCAGACCCCTCTCAGCAGACCCCTCTCAGGAGACCCCTCTCTGCAGACCCCTCTCCTTCTCTGCAGACCCCTCCCTGCAGACCCCTCTCTGAAGAGCCCTCTCAGCAGACCCCTCGCAGCAGACCCCTCTCAGTAGACCGCTCTCCCAGACCCCTCTCAGCAGACCCCTCTCTGCAGACCCCTCTCTGCAGACCCCTCCCAGCAGACCCCTCTCAGTAGACCCTATTCTGCAGACCCCTCTCAGCAGACCGCTCTCCCCAGACCCATCTCTGCAGTGTTGGGATCAAATTTTGATAACACACATTATTGGCCTGATGTATCCAATATATGTGTTAGCCTGATGTACTTATCCATTCTTTGCAAGATATATATATATATAGTATTGACCTAATGTGTCTAAACCAATATGCAGTTGCAGCTTATTATACATGTGCTGAAACCCACTAAGCTATCTTTGTAAGGTGCAAGCTTCAGGTGTATAGAATTGTTCCTGTAATGTGAAAGCTTTTATCTTATTCTTGCTTTCTCAGTAAGAGACCTGTTGTGGTACATTGCTTTCCTTTAATAATGTTTACATTATGGATATTTCTGTATACTTTGCTATAAGAAAGCGAGGCTTGTTAATGACAGAAAGACTTCTGATGCAGACATTTGCTTTGCAGCTCCACTCCCCCTCCCTTTGAGTTACTGAGAACAGTTGAAAGTATACGTCTTTCCTCTGACTTGAGAACCCAAGGCCACCTGGCTTTGGGCTGCGATAACACATTCCTGCAGAGACTGTTCCTGTACTCCCATGTCCGAGATAGAAAGGGAGTCACCCTTCCTGTCCTCCCCAGTAATGAATAGCGTGAGCTGAGTTTCGTTCTCATCTATTGCGCCATATATGGGTTTTCCTCTAGGCTTCACGAGAAATAGAAACATGCCATGTGTGGTGATTTCATGTGTTCACTGAAAGTATATCTGTCTGGTTGTGACTGAAAGTCTTCAGTCTTCTCCGCGCACCCAGAAGGGTGAGGATGTGACAGGCTTCTCTGTGCAGAGTTCTTTTGTATAATAAATGATTGACCCTTCTTCATTGCCAACTGACTGATTATAAATAACTGGTGATTGGGGAGGGGCTATTGGTAAGTTTTCTCCATAGCTCTATGGTAATGCAACATTTTGATTCCTTCAACTCAATGCAACATACACTCCAAGTACCACTCAGTGGGCCCGATTCACAGAACTAATTTAGGACAAAATCCTAAACTTACTACTTTTGGTATTCACAGAAGTTAGGATTTTGTCTTAAGACAGACTTAAGACAGACTTAAGTTAGGATTTTGTCTTAAGTCTGTCTTAAGTTTGTCTTAAGACAAACTTAAGACAAAATCCTAACTTCTGTGAATACCAAAAGTACTAAGTTTAGGATTTCGTCTTAAGTTAGTTCTGTGAATCTGCCCCTTTGCCACATAATTACATGCCACATAATTACACTGCACTCAATGCAACACATTAAACCCAATACCACTCAGTGCCACATAATTACACTGCACTCAATGCAATATACACTCCAAATCCCACTCAGTGCCACATAGTTACACGCCACATAATTACACTGCACTCAATGCAACACATTAAACACAATACCACTCAGTGCCACATAATTACACTGCACTCAATGCAATATACACTCCAAATCCCACTCAGTGCCACATAATTACACACCACATAATTACACTGCACTCAAAGCCACATACACTCCAAAAACCACTCAGTGCCACATAATTACCCTGCACTCAATGCAACATACACTCCAAATCCCACTCAGTGCCACATAGTTACACGCCACATAATTACACTGCACTCAATGCAACACATTAAACACAATACCACTCAGTGCCACATAATTACACTGCACTCAATGCAATATACACTCCAAATCCCACTCAGTGCCACATAATTACACACCACATAATTACACTGCACTCAAAGCCACATACACTCCAAAAACCACTCAGTGCCACATAAGTACACTGCACTCAATGCAACATACACTCCAAATCCCACTCAGTGCCACATAATTACACACCACATAATTACACTGCACTCAAAGCCACATACACTCCAAAAACCACTCAGTGCCACATAATTACCCTGCACTCAATGCAACATACACTCCAAATCCCACTCAGTGCCACATAGTTACACGCCACATAATTACACTGCACTCAATGCAACACATTAAACACAATACCACTCAGTGCCACATAATTACACTGCACTCAATGCAATATACACTCCAAATCCCACTCAGTGCCACATAATTACACACCACATAATTACACTGCACTCAAAGCCACATACACTCCAAATCCCACTCAGTGCCACATAATTACACACCACATAATTACACTGCTTTCAATGCATCATACACTCCAGGTACCACTCAGTGCCATATAATTACACACCTCATACTTACACTCTACTCAATGCAACATAGATACACTTTATCTATCTGTCTATCTATCTAAGGCCCTCACTCTATCTGTCTATCTATCGCACTCACACTATCTATCTATCGAATCACCATAGTATCACTCAGCACCACCACAGCATTACTCAGGGGCACCACAACATCACTATGCGCTACCACAGCATCACTGAATGCCACAGCATCACTCGTCGCCACATGTTAGAACCGGCTATTTCTGGTAGGCTAAGGCTGATGCCAAAGCCAGGCAGAAACCACCATTCTAATCAGGGCAAGGAAGTCACACGCCAAGATAACCCCTGCTCACCCTCTAGGTAGCTTGGCACGAGCAGTCTAGGCTACACTCGGAGGCGATGTGTAAAGCATTTGCGCCAGCGCGCAACAGCAACAACATATTAGGTACACCACAAAAGAGACTCCACACAAGGTTATATTAAAATAACTTTTGTATTGTCAAAACATATCAGATAGAAATCACACATGTACATTGTGCCAACTGGCACGGCAATATTCACAAGGGATTATTTACACAGGACAGGGCCACCTGGGCCGCTGTCTGAATCAGCACTTTTAGAAATAGAAATAGTACTTATAGAACTTAGAATAAAAGTGTATAAAATCACTGTAACACAAAGTAACAGTTATAGATCACATCCAGTAACTACTGGGGACAGGTAAGTACCACCTACGCAACCCTAACCACCTTAGGAGAATGTCACGCTGGGGACCAGGACCTCACTAGGACCACCTGTACTAAAAAGAACCCCCTAAGTATCACACAGCATTTAGGGGTCTAAGAAAGAACACATTACCCATGACGCATAAATATACATTCAGAGGAGTAGTAAAGAGAAACACATAATGTATAAACCTACACATTCAGCGGTGTTAAGAATAAAGCACATGATGCAATAAAATTACATTCAGAGGTACCAGAATAATACAGTAGCGCAATAGTCACATGATGTCTAAAAACATTCAGAGGTGCAGGAATAAGACATGATGCAAGAAATCACATTCAGAGGTGCAAGAACCATACAATTGCGCAAAACCTACATAAGCCACCACCTGTGGCAGTCCCTAGGCCAACTGGCCTTGTTGGGGCTAGAACGCCCTGAGTCTCAATGTCAGGGGCCTAAACGATGCAGGGGCCCACTACTTGCTGGGCCCCTGGGAACACTCACAAGGGCCTAAACGTTGCAGCTGGCACTAAGTGCTGCGCAGCTGGGAAGGCCTGGCACCACTGTGCCCTCGCTGTCCCACACAGGGACTCTCTCCTGAAATTGCGCCTAAACGGTGCAGCTGCCCACTAATTGCTGGGCAGCTGGAGAATCATCAACACTGCGCCAGGGCCCTCACTGGCCCTCAGGCGCAAACTGCCCCACGCTGGAGCCCCACAGGCTCTACAAACAGCTAGGTCCACGTTGGAGCCACACAGGCTCTGGCATTACTCGTGCCCAACGTTGGAGCCACACAGGCTCTTGAAGACAATGGTGCCCCCAGCCGTTGGAGTCCCCCCTCTGGGGACTCGTGACCAAAAGGAATGCCCCGTTAAACGAATTGCGCCAGAAGCGGGAGCCACGGGGCTCTGACAGTCATCAGGGGCCATGGAGCGCACGGGCTCCCCACATAACAAGCATGGGCCCCCCTTGAGCCTCTCGGGGCTCTAGATATCGTTGGGGTGACCCGCTGCCAACCGGGGCCGCCCTGACTCTGTGCCCCGAAGCAGCCCCAACCTCCAGCAATGGGGGCCCTCAAGAGCCCCTCACGGGCTCTGTAATCCCGGTGGGGCGACCCACTGCCATTCGGGGCCGCCCTTACTCGGTGCCTCGACCGGCACCGCACGGAGCTTCCTCCCCCGCAGCCCTTCACTCACCGGTTCTACTGCGGGGAAGGCTCCATCGTCGCGCCGCTCTCTGCGGCGTCCTCCCGGCTGCCGGCACCTCTCCCTCGGCTCCTAGCGAGTCCGGTCTCCCTCTCCACAAGGGAGACCGACGACGAGGCAGCCAGGCTTTCCCCTTCTCTCGGGGCTCCCTCTCGGTCACGGGAGCCCCGCAACGGCCGCCATCTTCTCCTCGGGGCTTCCTCAGCTGAGAGGAGCCCCGCTAACGGCCGCCATCTCCCGCGCCTTCCTCTTCTTCTTCCCGCCGACTGCGGGGGCGGGACTTCCGGCCGGCCGCGACACGATTGGCCGGCCGGTCAGTCACTTCCGGGTCACCGCGGGCAGCGCGGCGGCCCGATCCTTAGGCAGGCAGGCGGGGGCTGATTCCTTCTTCGGGCCAGATGCCAGGTGGGCACCGGCCATGGGAACTAAAGCGCTTCCAAGCGCTAAGAAAAATGAGTAGAGCGCTACCAGCGCTATAATCGAAAATAAAGCGCTCCTAAGCGCTATTGTCCCATCGAAGTGCTCACAGGCGCTAAAGAGGAGAAACACAGCGTTCCCAGCGCTAGAAGGGCAATAAAGCGCTCTCTCAGCGCTAGATGCAAATGAAGCGCTCCCTCAGTGCTTCAGGGACAAGTCCAGCAAAGTCCTTCAGGGGATACAGCAAGGTCCCTCCAGAGCAAAGTCCCCCATCCTTCCAGGACAGGCAGAGGGGTCCCCCAGAAGTCCTCCAGGCGCCCAGGAGCTGGGCAGCGCCCGCCCCGGGTAGATTCAAGTCAGCCACCGAACAAGACAAGAACAAGAACAAATTGGAAGGGAACACAGCCCCTTCTTATACACAGAAAAGGCTTTGAAGTCTTTTGAAGTCTTTGTGTCAGCGAGCCCCTAAGCCCTGGGTGTATCTGGTTTCCCTCTCCTGTCAGCCTCAGGTCAGAGGTGACAGTGGGCCATCAGGAGGGAGAGGCAGCAGGGTGGGCTGACAAGCACAGCCCGGCACCACCAGAGCTCTTCCCTCCCATCCGTGACAGCAGATGGGGGCCTTTCATCTACGGCTGACTCAGACCCCCTCCTCCAGGGCCCTGCAGACCCCGTCCTACTCACCAGACAGTCCATCTACCAGCAGGCCCAGGCACTCCTGAGCCAGGCCCATCAGCCAATCACGTGCCAGCAGACTCACTACACAATTATGCCAACTTCTAAAAGTGGCGCTTCTAGACTAGACACAGCCATGCCGCATATACCATTCTGCAGCATTCATTCTCCCGAGTTCACACATATCAAACTCGACCCTGCACTCCCCATGCATCAGGAATCTACCATGGGCATACATATTCCTCATTCATTCCTATGGGAGGGCAGGTCGCTCACCACACATACACAGAGAGCACACGCACTTTACACTGTACCACAGTGAAGAAGTGCGCAGAGGTCTAAAATCACCAACCCAGGTTCCAAAAACAGGCTAGGAAAAAGCAAAAAGTCACGGGGTGAACCTGCCCAAAGGACCGGGTCCAACACCACCACAACATCACTCAGCGCCACCACAGCATCAATCTGTGCAACCATTCAACAACAACTGGTTCAACTATGTTCTCTCAATGTTTCAAGCTTTATTACAGATGTCACAAAAAGATGTTAATATTTCACTTCTGTTCTTGGATTTTCGCCACAATAAAATACAATGAACATAATCTTCACAAAAGTTATTTACAAAAGCTTTTGCCATTATAAATTACAAAAACTTTTATTTAAGTATTAAATATTAAAAAAAATTAAAAGCCATTTTTATTTGTAATATCAATACATCTAAGTCACGTAAATACAACACATGTTGCATTACAAATGCTATAGGTGTCACATTTGCGAAAGATAAAACTATTGGCATTGTAAATGACAAAGCTATTAATTTCGCTATTTTCAAAACCAACACATAAATAAAAAATGTGTCATTTACAATACCAAGAGCTCAAAGTTTCCTAATGCGAGACCTATTGCATTGCAAATGCTTGGTATTTTGGGAGTGCCTGACCAGATAACACACTGGGAGTGGAGCTTAAGTATATGAAGCAACTGAAGCAGGCTGGGGGTTACAATGCCACTCTCAGAAGGTAATGGACAGTATTTGAGTGACACATAGGGTGGAGTGACTCAGACCATAGTCATGGAATACATAAATATTATGTCCTTTTGTTTTTAGATCATAACATATCCCGAAAGATCTTCTTGAATAATGACATATACCTTGAACAACAACCTACAGGTATTTAAACATATCATTGTATAGTGTGGGGTAAATGCATATTATTAACCCCCTACTGAAAGACTACACCAAGGTGGTAGAGAGTGAATCATGAGGAAAATATCTACACCCCAAACTGATGAGCACTTTGTCCTGGTCTATCCGTTTTTTAACCACAACCGCTTTTGCAATTTGGTTATGAATGAGGATTTTGAGTAGTGGGTGGATCCCAGTGAGTATGGTTGTGCAATAGTAACTACATTCTTTATATGTGGGTTTGTCACTGTTAAGTAGCAGTAATTGTGTTTTATATATTTTTACCAATAGATTACTGTTGCCAGTAAAGTTAGAGTCCTGAAGAAGGTGGGTCCAATCGACTTTCATCCACCGAAACGCCGCGTCAACAACTTTAGGCCTTTGTTTTTATTCTGTATATCTGGAGGGACAGATGCGAGATATCAATGTGACTTTTGGAAAATGATTGTGATGAGTTGATGTATTTCTATTCTGTATGTATTATTGTCTAAATTGTGCCTGTATACATATGAGGGCTATCAATCTGTGAGTAACATCAGAATATAGCAGGCTTTGTTTTATTTTATTTTAAACTAATAGCACTGTTTTAAATACATTTTATACTACTACTATAATAATAAAATCTTACTTTATTATATATAATTGGGTTTAGTAGTTCAGTTGTGTGTGAAAGAGTGTGAATAGGTGTGTGCATGGTGTGCAAACAAATTCAAGTGTCATGTGGGGGACTCCACCCTGATTTTGTCATAACACACCCTGATGAGCCACACTGGTGTCAGTGGGATTGCCATTTTAGATGCTAACAACACTCTTTTAAAATCACGTGTGGGAATCAATCAAACACATCCTTGTTCATAAAATGTTTTATTGACAGTATGTAGTATACTTGGCCACAGTACAGTTTATCTCTTAGGAAAGGCTGTAGCAGGGTTTCTGTTCTCCCACAGAACTGTGCACAGAGGATTGGAACCTCAGCAAATTAGGGTGACCCAAAACTCACCTTAGTACCCAACAAACCCCTTACCGAGCTAGCTACAGTGTCTCATTGGTCATAATAAACTCCCAATGTTTAGACAAACCAGAACATGAACTTACAGACCTCAGGTAACGTGGAACACATGAGCACTCTTTCGTTATACAATCATTACAAACCAGAACATGGAGTAAAGAAGAACACGTGAGCATTTGAAATGTTTATTTACTAATGCTGTCTTCTCAGGCGCAGTATCCTAGATAATACAAGTAAACATATTATCAGAAGCAAAGTTACCAGCATAGTTACTAGTCCATAGAAAGCAAACAGTGACAGCATGCTAACATGCTGTAATGAATAAGAGTTAACAACACTTATTTCTCACCCTCCCTAACACACATATTATATTATTAGCTAAGAAGGTCTCTTTGGGTTGAATAAGGGCGGGCCCATACCTCAGTGTCCTAGAATGAAGGGATCACATCAGCATACACCAGCTCTCTCTGCATGCGAACAGCATCAAGTGTGTTTGTGTGCCTCAAGCAAAGCAATATAAAAACCCGCCTCAAGCCCAAAGTTGGCAGAAGCTGCACTTATGTTATGTCTATGAAGGCGCGAAGATCAGACCTCATAACAATTCTGTATCGTGTTGTTCCTGAAGCTTCAGCACTCTCTGTACAGACATAGTTTATTAGGCAAAGCTGATATCAGAGTAATAACATATTATTCTCATGTAAACCACAACGAACTACTAGGTTGAAAGCTAAATCAACAATTAAGTGTCGTGTGCAGAAGCAGCAAAAGGAAAAATGGCGTTTAAACATTTAATGAGCCTATGCTAACTTAACACATTAGAAAGATATACAGTTGCTATATGACACCCCCCATGATCCGCGGACGGATAAGATAAGATAAGATAAGGGCAACTTCATGAAAGCAGAGTTCAAGAACTGTGAGCCATGAATGTACTGTAAAAAAAATTGAATATTTTGATCAAGTCAATAGGACTGGGAAAGGAATCAGTGTACTAAAAAATCGCAAAAATATGTAAGCTGAAAGTCAAGTGGCAGTATTTAAACCATGGAAAAGACAAGACCGTATAAGCAAAATATGCAGCAACAGCCTCAAGCATGAAATCACCGTCTTCATCCGAAAACAGTTCAGCCATCCAATTCAAAAGCGGAAAAGAACATACGTGTTCCTCAAGTATCGGTGCCTCTATTACCATCAGAGGACAACTCGGTGGGTTCTCAAGAAAGCCCAGTTCCAAGAATTCATGCGCTGCTGCGAATACGTTCCAGGGACCCATTATTCCATGCATCGCTGCCAAGGCCATAACCCTTTCGTCAGAACAAACCAACCCGTGAGTAGTGATAGGACTCATCAGCTGATTAAAATCGACGTCAGGAGAAACCGGTCCGCAGAGACACAAATCAATGGCCCAATCAGAAATCACAGCTCAGGCAGTGAAATACAGGCTGGACACAGGTGAAGTAGGAAAATCGGAACGATAATCCATATGCCGTGCTCAAAATCGCCAACGGCAGTGTGCCAAAATATTCAAGCATCCGGAAACAGCGGCAACAGGGGCTGGGCGGGTTCTTCCACATGTTGGGCATCCATATTTAAGGAAGCAAAGAACAATTAGGACGCCTGCCGCTAGTGCCAGTAAAACCGGGAATCCACCATACAGACTCGAAAAAATGGAATGAAAGAAACTAGGGATCACTCCAAATATTTTTTCAAATGAAGTCACAAGGCCGCTGCTAACTGTTTTGAAAAAATGTGCCAGCCCAGTTGTGGAGGACGCGTTAAAGATAGAATGTATAATTTTGCCAAAATGCAACGGTAAATCAGTATTTAAAAGGGCCTGAACCTCCGTCCGGGTGTTAGCTATGTGAAGCACGAAAGTCTCCCGAGCCGAACTCAAGGCCACTTCTTTCTGGGACGATAGAGCCCTCAGTCTGCTCATGCCGTTGAACTGTGCTTTCAAGGTTGGGATGCGTGGCCAAATGGAAACCTCCCTATTTTCATGTGTGGGTGGGTACAGGACATTTCTGCAGCAAACGACACGCTCAGTTACGGTTACTACATAAGCTACACCTTTAATTAACCCGCAACAATCTTCATTATTTAAAAGTTAATAACTTCCGTTCCCCAATAAGGTAAAAGTCGCGGTGATCGCTGGGACAGGAGTTCCTTTCAAAACACATGCTAAGTTCGGTCTGTCCTGGTTGCAAGAACCGTGTAATTGTATGTGCCTACACATTAACGAGTGATCTGGAGTTTCTGCACATTCCTCCCCATTCAGATAAACTTCTTGGCCGTCTTTCAAACATCTATAAGTGAAAGGAAGGGACCATACTTCATGGAGAAATGTACTACCTAAAGGCTCATATCGACCTATGGCCACATATTTCATACAATTTGTAAATTTATACAAAGCAAAAGGTAAAGTTATCAAACCGTGGATAAGCCACATTGCAGCGCAGTCTCTGCCACAGACAAAGGTAAGGACTCTAATCTCTCAATATGTAACATAGAAAAAGAAGCATCTCGCATAGAGAGCAAGCGCTGCTTGTCAGTTAAATTAAAGGGTGCAAAGAGAGAAGGGTCCACGCAAATTGCATGATAGAACGTAATTGATTCTGACCGTGGTACAACACAGACACTTCATCATGCACAATATCCACTACAGAAGACACAATGTTATCTAAAGTGTAAATGCGGGAAGAAAGTGGGTTAATACTATTGTCAACTACTGCAAGCACTTTCTCTAGATTTGCTTGATCTATAGCTCTAAGTCGTGTCGCTGCCTCAATCTGTGAGGGCTTCCAGATTTCATTGTAAATAGCATATATCCATCTTTTTGATCTACCACTAGCCGGGCCTTTTATGAAATCATTTAAATCAACATCATCATTCAGCTTCGCAAGATGTAATTTAACTGCAGACAATTTAGAATGTTTCAGCCAACTCTGACACAATTTACCCACAGAGTAAGTTGTGACAGAATGTTCAGTTTCAAAACGTGGATCAGGTCTGACCTGTGTAAAGCCATCAGACAAACCCAGAAAACGGTGCTGGCATGAATCAGCACTCCTGTGCCACACCAGCCAACCTTTAGGGTCCATACTGGAAATGTTAAAGGATGAATTCAGCAATAGGGTCTGTAAGTCCCTAATCGAAAACTGAGTACAATTACTCCAGCCAGAATATTCTTCTAACTCCGGAATAATAGGAAAATTTAGTTTTTTAGAAGTAGCCAATCCAAAGCACGTTGTCTGTGAAATAGTGGAATTTAAAAACAACATTTGGTTCGGGATGAGACATGCACGGTGCAAAGCCTCAGTGCCTTGTACCTGCCAGATTTTCGAACCCCAAACTGATTTTAGGTCAATAGCTTCCTTCCACAATTCATAGCCGCCAACAGCCAGCTGATCAAGAAAGGACTTCGAGTACAATAATTTGGTATCGGTAAGTCTAACCTTGGACATAGGCTTCTGTGTCATTTTGAAATAAAAGGACTTGGGATTAGACTGATTGAAGTCAGTAAAATAAGTGTACTTTTTCAAAAAAGTACTTGAACTGCCTTGTTTAGGAGCTGGGCAATGTTCCCATTGTGTATAATTTACAGTATTCCTTCTGGAAGTAGTTTTATGCAAGAAGTAATTGCCAAAATGTTGAAAGCAAAACAAATCACCATAATTAGCAGATTCTAAGTATAAATCCTCAGCATCAAAGGCAGCATAGTATTTCAAATCAGAAAACAAAGACTCTACGGCCTGAACATCCCAATCATCAGAACGTATGTTTTGTTTCACCACATCCCCCATATTAACTCTAAGCACATTAGGGACATTAACAACCTCAGTAGGCCCATGAATTTGAAATCTAACGGCATCCCACACTATCCCATCAAGGACAGGCCACGCAGTGATGTTAACAAAAGTCAAGTCTCTTCTCAGTCTGTGTGCAGAATGCGATGAGGACAGGGGGGCCAAAGTTCCATTGAGATGTCGAATGCATGTTCTTTCCTCGACATAGTGTCCATTTACCAAGCGGAAGAAATAAAACACAAACCCAATTGACATAAAAAGGTAAATCGAAAAAAGCACCAGCCAAATGTATGTCCAAGGGGGAATTAAAAAATGTTTTTTAAATAAGCTGGCATAAACTGCAAAACGTGAGGCTTTCTTCGAGCCATTGGAAACAGTGTCAAAAGAAAATCTGGATTCTGTGGCCAATCGCGCTTGCAAGTCAGGCATGGACAAGTCAGTGGGGTAAGTATAGTCTAATTCATCATGGTCTGTACCGGGCAAAGTACTTAATAAAGGACTGGAAAATGCAGGTAATTCTATGGCCACCTCAGTTTCTCGATCAGAAGCAGTGGGCAAAACTGAATTTCTCACAATGGAAGGACAGGAAACAGCCTGTGTCATGCTAAGAAGAATCGGCCACTCTGTGTATCTTGACATTGTCAATTGAGATAAACCTGTCTTGACATTGTCAATTGAGATAAACCTGTTGTCCTTACGACCAGGAAGTGGTGGTAAAATGACTGTTCTTGTGCCCTTCACTCCAAGTACTGGAACCGGAGCTCGATAGGAAGGACCAAACTCTTTCTTGTTATCGATCTTCTCCCGAACCAGTTCTCCAACTTGGGGTAGCCAGCCGACTACCGGGATCTGCAACGCAACATCCGACGTGGAGGGCAAATGTTCCTTCGCAAGACTGTCTCTGGTCTTTTGTAGATTCTGTAAAACATTGCAATGTTCATCTGCGTCAAAGGAAGTGGCGCGAACCACACAGTCTAGACCGTCAAGGTCAGGGACGTACATCTTGATGCCAAAGAGCATTTCGTATGGGGTCCGCCCACCCAGAGACCTTCTAGGGAGATTATTAAGAGCACGCTGCACGCCATAGAGGTGGGCTAGCCAGTTTCTGCCACTGCCTATAACTCGAGCTGTCAAAGATTGCTTTAAATCACGGTTCATTCGCTCCACTACACTGTTACCCTCAGGTCTGTATGGAGACGAAAACTTGACTTGGACCCCCATCGAATTCATGGCATCCTTATACGCCTTAGAGGCGAAAGCCGGACCCTGATCCGAATGGAAGGTACCACAGGCAAAAATCCCTACAAAGATGCGCAAATCTCTAATGACAGTCCGTGAATCAGCGCTGCGATGGGGCCAGACCCACACAAAGCGTGTGCATGAATCAACTGCAACTAAGATGTACTTATAAGCAGTATCAGATGAAAAAGGACCGCAGTGATCTAAATAAACACAACCTAGTGGTTTATTAGAAATGTACAACTGTGTCTGTGGCGGACGCGCAGCAGTCGAAGGTTTAATCTGCTGACAAATGTCACAAAGAAGGACATAATCACACGTCTGTTTGTACAGTCCCCGCCACCAGAAACGTTGTTGTAATTGAGTTGCAGTGGCTGAGACGCCCGCATGCGCAGACGCCACACCTTCATGAGCTGCTGTAATCAAGTCAGCCCTGCGATCCGAGTTGGGAATCAAGCGTTCTCCAACTTCAGGAATTTTCACAAAAGGAACCTTTTCGGGACTTAAGTGGTATGTGTACTTCGAAGGGAACCCCGTAGGATGTTTATTTCCCTTCTCAGTGGCAGCAATTGCCGCCAAGATGTCACTATCAATCTTACTTTTGGACCTAGTAACTGCTGCAACTAAGTATGTAGACACCGCTAATTTCGCTGCTTCATCAGCAAGCGAGTTACCGACAGCGTGAACTCCTAGACGCTGATGGCCGAGAGTATGAATTACAAAAACAAGCGGCAATCGAGCTTTAAGCTCTGCCACTCGAACCCAGATCATCTTGTGTTTTATTGTGCTACCCTTGGAATCACGAAAATCATTCTGAATCCAAAAGAACAAATTTTCATTGTAAGACTGGACACAGTAGAAAGAATCACTTACAATAAGAGTAGTAACACTAGGATCTGCGTACTCCAACGCTAGTAAGAGAGCACGAAGCTCTGCCAATTGTGCGGTACAATCACCCAGTGGCAACGTGTGCACCTCCCTGGAGATGAACACATCGTTCAACATAGCACCGACCACAATGGCGCATGCGGAAACGTAGGCATGTTTAGAGTCATGCGCAACCTGCGCCGAACCATCAGTGTAAATGATACAATGGAAGTCCTCCAAAGGTCGCATAGCCAGAGGAGCAGGATGAACAAACTCATACTGCAAGTACTCTTGCGACCGCAACGAGGCGTCAAAAATAAACGTGACATCTGTGGACGTCAAGGACGCAGCCCACTGAATCCACCGAGGGTGCAAAGCTTTAGAATTAGGTACACTGGCTTTCGTGACTGCCTCCAAATGAGGACAGGGTGTAACAACCAACATGCGTTTCCCCTGTGACAGAGCTCGTTCTTTAAGAATAGCCATCTGCACAGCTGTTAAAACCTTTTCCACAGTGGGAAACCGCATTTCAGCCGAAGTGTACAAGTGTGACTTGTAAGCAATAGGTACTGTGTCTCCTTCATTAAAAGTGAGGTACGTGAAACCCACCGTCCCCGGAATTATTCTTATCACCAGGTTGGTGTGGTTATCACGAGTCAGTAAGAATTTAGAAGTGAGCAGATCAGCCTGCAAGGACTGCAAGATGGCTGAGTGCTCAGGCAGCCAGCATGATTTAGAAAAAGTAGGTTGTATCAATGCATACAAAGGCTTGATACGCTGGGCATATTCCGGAATGTATGTCCTCCCGAAATTTAAAAAGCCCAGTAAAGACTGTAATTTTTTCAGAGTTGTTGGAGCGCGCAACTGGGCGCATTTCTCCAAGAAGTGAGGAGCCAAACCTCTACCTTCATTGTTGAGCTCATAGCCCAGGAACAACACTGTGTACTCAGCAATGTGCGATTTTGCAAAGTTAAATTTGTAACCCATATCTGCAAAGGTACAAATAATCGAATTGACACGACACAGATGCTCCCAAATTTCGTCATCTGTGAGATATATGTCATCCACGTACGAGCAAGCATCTGGGTCGATTCTCTCCAAAAGAGAGACAATGCGTGCGCTAAAAATACCAGGACTATTCTTATAGCCCATTGGGAGACGCCGGAATTGTTTTTGGACCCCAGCGCACGTAAAACTGGTCCATTGGGAGCTTAAGCCATCCAAACTATGGGCATAAAAACCGTTGGAAATGTCAAGCGTTGTTTTAAAACGCTTACGCACAAGACTATCCACCAGGGCAGAGCCGTGAGTATTCTGTACTGCACAGTTACGGCAATGCGAGTTTAAATGCCGGTAATCCAATACCAAACAATATGATCCGTCAGGTTTGGTCACAGTAAAAAGAGGATTATTCATCGGTAACACACACGTTTCAATAACTCCCTGATATTCCAATTGTTCAAGGATTTCCGTGACGGAAGATTTTGCTTCACGCCGAAGGGGATATTGAGGTTGAGGCTGCGGCTGAGACCGCAACGGAATTTCGTGGCAAGGAGACAATTTGTCCCAACCACATTGGTTACGGTACAGAGCCGGTGCGAGAGCCCGAGCCCACTCTTCTGCAAAATGCTGCGCATGCTCTTTCGAGACAGTGTTCGCGAAACTGGGGAGGATTACCTCCTCCCCTCGCGGCGCCGCGAGCACAAAAGGTGGGGGCCAGTCAGCCTCCGAAAGCAAAATATCATATGTAGAAGACAGATTTTCCCAAAACACCCCTTTTACGGTACGCTGTATGCCACCTTCAATTAACAGGACAATTTCATAAAGTCTTTCAGGGGGAGCAAGTCTCGTATCGGCTGTTTCAATCATAACGTAGACATCCGTCGCTGTCACCCTCAGTAGTGGACGCAGCGCCTCTCTGACTATGGTAATCTCCGCCGCGCTGTCCAGCAAGGTCAGAGCCCACGTCAGATTCCGAAGCCGCGTTCTCACTATCTGTGGCATATCGATGCGCTGTCAAGGCGGCGACTTTCTTTTTCGCAAACTGCGGTCTTTTCGGCTTAGAATCCTCCTGCTTCGCTGCGCCGTCTGTCTGGCGGGGCTGGCCACGACCTTGTTGGCCACCACGTCCTCTACCGCCTCCTCCTCCACCGGTTTTCGGGGCCGATGAGTCCTGAAAGGAACAAGGAGAGCGTTGATCAGAAACCTGAAATCGATCAGGTGATTTAATCATCGCGCGGTCGCGCAAATCATAAACTTTCTCTGGCGCAGGAACTTGCGGCGCAGGATATGATTCCTGAGTCGGCTGTTGTTGCTTCCCCTGTTTCTGTTTCTGAGGCCAATTCTGTTTTTTGGACTTGGGTTGTACATCTGCCGCAGCAGATTGCACTTGTGGTTGCTTCTTCTCCTTAACTGCGAAGTACTTCAAACCCTTACTTGTGCGACCGATTGTTTTATAAGCGGCCACCACAATCTTCGCCAACTGGCGGGGCTTTTCGGCATCGGGTAATGCAGCCAAAGCATTAAATACCTGGAAGTTCACCGCATCTCCTTTGATGTTGGAGAGTATGAGATCACTTACAATCTCAAAAGAACCACACAGGCGCATACCCAACTCAACCGCTGCCTCCGGACCGTGATCATCCTGAACACGTTTTATGATCGTAGGCAGTACAGCCATAGATGGGGCGCCGAAACACCTCGCATAAACAGCTGCAAAAGTTTTACCCCAACTCTCACAGTCAACGAGCTCGGGAGTTATATCCTTTGGTAAAGTAATCGTCAACATTCTATGTTTATCAGCAGGAGTAGAATTCGGAAACACGGCTTCCAGTTGGTCAAATTTCTCGGCCAGCCAAAAAGGAAAATCATCTTTATTATCGGGGCGTTGACCAAAAACCGAATTGACCATAACCGGATTGAGCCGTAAACCACCACGTTCCGTTTGAACGGCCTGACCCCCCGGGGGGCCTCCCGGGAGATGTCGACCAATGTATTGCACTAATGCACGAATCACAGCAATCGAGACAACATGTAGTCTGCGAATATCCGCAAGGGGACAAGCGCCGTGATTCGGGTGCGGGGTGAAGCCACCCAAAGCAGGCCAATTTGTACCTGGAATTGACAGTGGACCTAACCTCGCTGCGGACAAAGAGTGGGGGAGGGCGCCAT
Organism: Lissotriton helveticus; assembly: GCF_964261635.1. Lineage (NCBI taxonomy): Eukaryota > Metazoa > Chordata > Amphibia > Caudata > Salamandridae > Lissotriton > Lissotriton helveticus. Next base: position 1,216,999,927 of record NC_136071.1, on the reverse strand, counting down.
CAAACCAAACGCGATGCTGCCAATGATAAATAGGTATCTCCAGTGCCCTGTACGGTGTATATTCAGCCGGTACAGGGGAGGGTGTGAAGGCGTGGAACAAACCAGAAGTAGCGTCCACTCGCCGGAAACGTTACCCATGAGTAAAACAGTTCGAATGGGTACGCCGGATCTGCACACACCACTAAAATCACAGCCATGCCCTCCAACGGGACCTGGTATGTCTGAAGATGGGTGCGCACCGCAATGCGACTATGCTGCGCAATGGCCACAGCCACAGCCATGATTTCACCAGAACTACTGAATAACAATGTTAACTTTGTAGCACAACTGGGTAGTAATTCAAGGAAACCGTTTAGAAAGATTCAAGCTTGAAAAGACCTATTTTAAAAAACAGGTAGGTTTCACCGACACCACCGTTTTCCGGAAACGACAGTGAAGGGGTTAAGGTTTGAATGACATACTACTAGAGTGCCATGATTTAAGACCACCAACGTACGGGCGCCATGTAGCAGGGTTTCTGTTCTCCCACAGAACTGTGCACAGAGGATTGGAACCTCAGCGAATTAGGGTGACCCAAAACTCACCTTAGTACCCAACAAACCCCTTACCGAGCTAGCTACAGTGTCTCATTGGTCATAATAAACTCCCAATGTTTAGACAAACCAGAACATGAACTTACGAAGGGAAGAACAAACGCCACCTCCAAAAGATGAGACTTCACGTCTAGAGCGTCCACTGACCCAGAGTGATTCACTCTATAGGAACCGAGAATTGAAGAAAACAGAAGAATACTTCTCGCTGCCACATACCTCAAGCACAACACTGGAGGCTTGTAGTTTCTCTCCAACAAAAACATCACCACTGACTTCACCACCAATAGATGAGACATCATGTCTAGAACGGCCACTGACCCTGAGTGATTTACTCGATGGGAACAGGGAATTGGAGAATACAGAAGAAGTTAACACTATGCCAGATACCTCAAGCACAATTCCGGAGGTCTGTAGATTCTCCCCAACAAAAATATCACCACTGGCTTCACTTAAACCTAAAACCACTCTTGTCATCCCAAATAATCTTGGAACCAGCAATGGTACAAGAGAGAGAAAGAAAAGGACTGTGGATCGGAGTACTGATCTAAAACAGAGAAGAACAGAATACAAACCCCGAATACGCAGGCCAAACATACCCAAGAGATCGGCCCGAAACTTGAAAGATATTAAAGAGCTCCAAAACCTGGTTAGCAACCTAGCACTTGAAGCTAATAACACCTCACAAGCAATCAGAAGAATCCTGGAGATAACGGCAAGCACCCACTCTAAGATAACGAATATTCAGAATGTCCTACACTCCTCAAATATTATGTTTAATGGTAGGGCCCTGACACTAGCTAACAGATTGAATCAACCACATAGGACTAAATCCTTGACACAAGAGGAAATACGTGCCTTACTCCAAATATACGAACCATCTGATCCCGGGAGTGAGGAGATAATCAAAACAGTAGCAATCGATTCCAACAGAACATCCAGAAAGAACAACAGAAAACCTAACCTTCACAATCTACAACAAGTCCAGTTAACTACAACTGAATCCAATGACAGGGACTTCAGCAACTCAGGGAAACCCCTGTCGTGCCTCCTACTCAATTGTCGATCGGCAACAACTCATGCATCAGATATAGCTGCCCTCATCATCAATAAGGAAATTGATCTAGCAATCCTGACTGAAACCTGGTTAACGGAATCATCTGCTCCAACCATGGATCTATTAGTACCACCACAATATAACATTGTGAGACGAGACAGACCAATAAAAACAGGAGGAGGTATAGCCTGCATCCACCGCTCGGAGATTGAGGTCAAAGAAATTCAAGCTGACCCCTTAGAATCATGCGAATACCTAGGACTTAATATAAAAGCGGCTAGCAATCAAACTTGCAACCTGCATGCGTTTTACCATCCACCGGGTGACAACGCAAAGTTCACAGAGCAGCTAATGCAAGTCATAACTGCCTACCCCAACACTGATGTCAATAACATATTCCTAGGCGATTTCAACCTACACTGGGACGACCATAATGACAAGCTGGTTAATAAGCTTAAAGATTTCCTTGTCGAGCTAAACCTAACTCAAGCATGTGCGCTACCTACACACCAGAAAGGATCGACCTTAGACTGGATTATTGCAAGAGACAGAAATGCATCGATCCTCTCAATAGACCCTTGTGATTGGTCTGATCATCACGCAATATCATTTGCGATACCCATAGTGAGAAAGGGCACGACTGTGCAACCCTTCAAGTGCAAGAAATGGATCCGCGACACGAAAGAGGCTAATACTGAGCTACTGGTTGAAAGATGTGAGAAAGACTTAAAGCCACCCAACCATCTACAGAATGTAAATGAGCTCACTGATCACTACCTTACATCAATTGAAAACATCGTCAACAACACCATGCCACTAAAACTTAAAAGAGTCACAGAGAAGACAAAAAATCCTTGGTTTAGTGGAGCACTGAATGAAGACAGAAGGAAACTGAGAATGGCCGAAAGGAAATGGAGACAACACCCCTCATCCCCGGAGCTGAAAGCTCTCAGAAAAATCAGAAGCCAATATAACAAAAAGATCATCAATTCCAAAAAGGAATTTATCCGATCAGAACTGGACAATGCCAAAAACAGACCACGTAAACTCTTTGAAATCCTTAAACAACAATCTAATAAACTAGCCAAATCCTCTCAAGAGAACACGATTACTCCGTTAGGCTGTGAAGAATTCTCCACATTTTTTACAGAGAAGGCAAAAGCGCTGGAAGAAGAGCTCACAAACGTGGCGACCAACCTCGCTATACATTCTGTGTCCCCGAACGATGACATCCAGTCACTAGAATGTACCAAGACAAAAAACGAGGCAAACTGGGACACATTCAAACTATACGACCAGTATAAGATTGCCAAAACGCTGTCGGAAATTAAACCTAATAACCACTACCAAGACCCTCTACCCGGAAAATGTGTTAGAGATATCAGCCACATCTTCGTTCCAATATGGACCAAAATAATAAATGCATCACTATCACAAGGGATCCTCCCTGATTGCCTGAAAACAGGCCAAGTGGTTCCCATAATCAAAAAACCTACAGCGGACGCAACAGATCCGAACAACTTTCGCCCAGTGACTAACATCCCTCTACTGGCCAAACTAATCGAGAAATGTGTGCAGGGGCAGCTAAGCCAACACATCTCCGAGTTCTCACTACTAGATGACTGCCAATCAGGATTCAGAGCAGGACATAGCACGGAAACGGCTATACTACATATTGTGGACGACGCGCTACAAGCTCTAGACCAAAATCGAGCGTGCCTGCTGATTCTCCTGGACCTGTCATCTGCATTTGACACGGTAAATCACGAAGCCTTACTGGCTAGACTTCGAGATAGGATGGGATTAACTGGAAATGTGCTGAAATGGTTCGACTCCTTCTTACGGAACAGAACACAAAGATTCCTGGTCAATCATTCTACCTCAACTCCATGTCCCAACTCAATAGGAGTCCCACAAGGATCGACACTTTCCCCAGACCTGTTTAATTTGTATGTCGAACCACTCACAGAAATTCTCCGAGAATCTCAGATATCCTACCACATGTATGCGGATGATACGCAAATTTACTTAAAGGTCGCCTCTGTTGAAGACATTGATCGGATGAACGAGGCCTTGAGAAGGGCACTGCAATGGTTATCCACCAATCACTTGAAGCTAAACGCTCACAAAACAGAGTTCCTTCTAATTTCACCACCTAGGTGCCAGTCGGAAATAAGGGAATGGACCAAACTAGTGTCTGCACTAAAATGCACCCCAACACTAGTCGAATCAGCGAAATCACTTGGAATCACCCTAGACGAGAACCTCAACATGAAAGCTCATATTAATGCAATGGCTAAAAGTGCCCACTTCCACCTTAACTACTTAAGGAAAATGAAACCCTACATCTCGGAAACTGATCTAAGATTAGCAATCCAATCTCTGGTTATCTCTAGGATTGAATATGGCTGCTCCACCTTAGCAGGTTTACCAAAAATCTCAACAGCTCCGCTAAAAGCCTGCCCCCACGCAGCGGCAAGACTGATCACAGGATCAAGGAAATTTGATCATATATCCCCTCACTTGAAAGCATTAAACTGGCTTCCTTATGAAGCCAGAATACAAATGAAGTTAGCATGTATCACCCATAAAGCGCTTCACTGCAACACTCCTAGATATCTAGCCAAGAAAATTAAGATATCTGGAGGTGACAGACCAGCTCGAAGGGCAGTTGAACTGCTATTGCGGCCAGCCAGATTCCGAAAGAAAAAGACTTACGACAGAGCGTTCTCTGGAACTGCCCCTAGAATCTGGAATTCTCTTCCTCCAAGCATTAGGAAGATTCGCAATATTTCATCATTCAAACGGGAAGTGAAGAGCCACATGATGAGCAAATATCTTGCATAGTGTCGCTGATCTGGGGCTGCTCTCAGAACGAGAAGCACCAACCTGAATAATATGTAAGCTAATTGTTTGGCTCAAGACTGACGCCTTATATAAGACGCAGATGTACCCTTACCTAATTGCCCTGAGGGACGATGTGATAATATTCATTTATCTCACAGTCTAAACCTACCCTCTCCTACCTCACCCCTGTCGGGGTATATGACATATGATATAAGCCCACCCCACTTATTAATGTGAATTGCATGATGTCTGTGTGTTCATATATATATTGTTCTCACATATTCATAGCCACACTATTATCTATCTCACAACGGTTTTGTTCTTGGAAAGCCTAACTGGTTGTTAAGCCAAAACCTGACCATCGCCTACCTCACGTTTCGATGCAGATGGCATATGAGTTAATCTTAGCCTTACCCCACCTCCTAAGGTGGTTTGCACATGTACTTTGTTTGCACTTATATTGCTTACACAATCACATTCATGCTATTATATACCTCATATCTGTTTGTTCTTTGTAATGTCAACACTTGTGTGTGTTAACTATTTTGATGTTAAGCGCTCTGATACCCACGGGTCTTGTTCGCGCTATATAAAACTCTACAATAAACAATAATAATAAATAATAATACAGACCTCAGGTAACGTGGAACACATGAGCACTCTTTCGTTATACAATCATTACAAACCAGAACATGGAGTAAAGAAGAACACGTGAGCATTTGAAATGTTTATTTACTAATGCCGTCTTCTCAGGCGCAGTATCTTAGATAATACAAGTAAACATATTATCAGAAGCAAAGTTACCAGCATAGTTACTAGTCCATAGAAAGCAAACGGTGACAGCATGCTAACATGCTGTAATGAATAAGAGTTAACAACACTTATTTCTCACCCTCCCTAACACACATATTATATTATTAGCTAAGAAGGTCTCTTTGGGTTGAATAAGGGCGGGCCCATACCTCAGTGTCCTAGAATGAAGGGATCACATCAGCATACACCAGCTCTCTCTGCATGCGAACAGCATCAAGTGTGTTTGTGTGCCTCAAGCAAAGCAATATAAAAACCCGCCTCAAGCCCAAAGTTGGCAGAAGCTGCACTTATGTTATGTCTATGAAGGCGCGAAGATCAGACCTCATAACAATTCTGTATCGTGTTGTTCCTGAAGCTTCAGCACTCTCTGTACAGACATAGTTTATTAAGCAAAGCTGATATCAGAGTAATAACATATTATTCTCATGTAAACCACAACGAACTACTAGGTTGAAAGCTAAATCAACAATTAAGTGTCGTGTGCAGAAGCAGCAAAAGGAAAAATGGCGTTTAAACATTTAATGAGCCTATGCTAACTTAACACATTAGAAAGATATGCAGTAGCTATATGACAAGGCCTGATGGTACCGAGATATAGGATTTAAGATCTAAACATGCCATGGCCATAAAACTAATAAAGCCCACTCAATGTGTCACAAAGGAGTGCCCAGAGGCCCAGAGGCCATGGAAGTCAGATTTGAAGTTTCCGATCAAGCGTGAAGGGGAGTTGTGTTCAAAGCTGTGAGGGTCAAACTCAATCCGCTGAGTGTCTGTTAAACTCAACAGAAACACTACAGGTCATGATACACAAAATGGGAACCCCGGAACTCTAATCATTTACATGTACAATTTTGTATATAAGTCTCCAAAACAAGGAAACACCATGATGAGGGGAAATACCTCCTACTACAGGAATCATCTGAGAGAACAGAAATTGATCATTTATTGGAATGATTTATTTGCTGATAAATATTAAAAAAAAAAAATCATTGGCAGTCATCCAATATCAAAACATTCACGAAGAATGATTTCATGATGTGCTTAGAAATCCAGTCTTTGTCATGTAGAACAATGAAAACAGCCAACACACGTTTCGTCACCACCGTGACTTCCTCAAGGCTTAAATGCTGTTCACACGGGGGCCTGCGCAGGAATGCGCCTCCTACCGACCCACTCTGCTTAACTCTGAAGCTAAAATCCTTGCCTAGGTGCTGGTCAATCGACTGACACCCCACTTAGCCAAGCTGATCCAACTAGATCAATACGGGTTTATGCCAGGCAGGAATACCATGCTCAACCTGCGTAGACTACACAGCGTGCTTGGGCACAGACACCCAATACAGGAGCAGACAGCTATTTTATTCTTAGACGCCCGTATGACATTTGACACAGTCGAGTAGCCCTTTCTGTTTGCTGTTCTGCATTGATTGAGCTTTAGGCCCAAATTCTGCTCATGGGTGAAATTATTATCACACATGTGGTGGCGAACGGCCGCTTGTCAAAAGAATTCCAGCTGGAACGTGGCACCAGACAGGGCTGCCCGCTGTCTCCGCTCCTATTCGCACTCGTCCTAGAACCGCTTGCCGCATGGATCAGACAAGATTCCGTCATCCGGGGACTGTGCTGGACCAAAGTCGTAGAAGACCGCATTTCCCTATATGCGGACAACATCTTCTTGTACATGGCATCTCCTGCACGCTCCCTGCACGGGATCTTGAACATTTGTAACTGCTACAGGAATTTCTCCGGTTACACGATTAACTGGACCAAATTGATACTCTATGTACTGGTAGGCCCTCCACCGAAACTGCCTAAGGGATGCGAAGTGATAATAGTTACAGACCATTTCAAATATTTAGGAATTCATATTACATCGGGCCTAAAAAGACTACGAAAAGATACCAAACCTTGGCAAACCTTACCACTCACACTGCTAGGAAGGGCAGCTGTTGGACCCGGCCTCGTGGCGTGGTTCGCCTCTGTCCCTCCACACCCTGTGAGCGTAGGCCTGTACCCCGAGTCCCCTGCGCAGCCTCCCCATTAGTGTAGCCTGCACCCCGAGCCTGGTCGTCCTACTCCAAGTAAACCTAGATCCCCCGAGAACCTTGACCAGGCCTGCCTTTCCCGCTCCACGCCCGGCTCCGAGCGCCTAACCATGCATGCCCCACAAGGCCCGGACGCCATCTTCCCTTCCCGAGATCCCTGTCTCCCTGGGCCTAGCGTGACCCCGGCCCCAGCGAAACCCAGACTCCAAAGGCGCGCCAGTCCCGGATGGGGGGTAAAGGGCTCCCCGAGTGAGATAAGCCAGGGAGTTTCGATGGCACCTCCAGCCTCCCCTGAGGGGCCGGTATCTGTCACACCTTTTGCCCTCCCCTGTGGGCCAGTTTCGATCACCCCTCTGGCCTCCCCAAGGGCTGGCTCCAGACCCTCTGGGCGTCTGGGAATTCCCGGGCCCATCTTTCAAAGGGATCAAAGAGCCAACTGCCGGACCCCGCCAACGACCAGCCCCCCCCCCGGGCAGGAGACCTCTGCCTGCGAGGGTCCGGAGATCAAAGAGCAAAAGGACTATAACTGGGCCCGCCCGACAACTAGCGGGCAGTTGTATCTTGGACCTGAAGCCTGCTGATCTGATCGCGGCTGACCCTAAGACGAACTCATCTGTAACCATCGGAGCCCTGCTGACGCTGTCGCGGCTCAAGCTGAACTGAACCATCGGAGCCCTGCTGACGCTGTCGCGGCTCAAGCTGAACTGTAACCATCGGAGCCCTGCTGACGCTGTCGCGGCTCAAGCTGAACTGTAACCATCGGAGCCCTGCTGACGCTGTCGCGGCTCAAGCTGAACTGTAACCATCGGAGCCCTGCTGACGCTGTCGCGGCTCGAACTCTCTAAGACCATCGGAGCCCTGCTGATGCTGTCGCGGCTCCTCACGAACTTCTCCAGATCGAGCCCTGCTGACCTCGTCGCGGCTTGAGGAGTACTCTGGTCCGGCTGGACCATCGAGACCACCATCACGACCGCGCCGACTCGACGGAGGCGAAGCAGCCAGTACGACCATCCTCCCGTATCCCCCGGCTCGAGGATTGAGAGCTGTGCGTAGGGTACGCCTCGTACTGACCCAGAGACTAAAAGGCTGTCCCGCTTCCCCCTTCCCGAATCCTCCAAGACTTTGTGGTGCCTCGACCACGGTGTATATAAGAGTGCTTCCTTCGTTTATTGCTTATATAAAGAACTTGTTACTAGAATCCAACGGTGTGGTGTCTGTTCATAGTGTGGTGTGAGCTCAGTGTGTACGATCCTAGACTCGAAGTCCTCCCCGGTGAGGACCTCACAATCAAGACTCGGCAAGTTCTGTGGAAGAGGTGGGTCTTGGGGTGACTGGGTGAGCATAACCTGGCCCTCTGAGTGCGCCCCTTCCAACATTGGTGGCAGCGTCGCGATAAGAACCTACGTCTAGGGATCGTACAGCACTGACACACTACCCGAACGAAGAGCAACCATGAGCATCACAAACGACGAAACCACCTTCCAGATGGAACTTCTGGGAGATTATACACACCGGCAGCTGAAGCAGTTTTGCATAAATCGCCAAATCCCGACAACGGGACTAAACACCAAAGAGGACTTTCAACAAGCTCTAACAGCCTGGATGGAGACCGGAGCCCAACCTCCAGCACCGACAGAAGCCGATGGAGGGGGAGCACCCCGGATCGAAAACCACGCCCCAGAGCAAGAAAGAGCAGAGTCCCCGACGCGGACTCACAGCACAGAGAGAGGTCTATCTCGGGAAGAGATGACAGACCGAGAACGCAACCGAAGCCACGAGCTAGAACTAGCCCGTTTGAAGATGGAGGTAGAACTCAAGCTGGCCGAGAAAAAGCTAGCCATCGAGCAGCTACGGCTGCAAGGAGAACTGGAGGAGAAGAAACTCCAGCGAGAACATGACGGAAAGAAGCTCCAGCTGGAGCACGAGCGCAGCATATTGGAAATGGAACTAAAGGCCCGGAACGAAGACAACCGAGCAGCAGCGACCCGAGAGTCCGTTCCCCCGGTGGAACCCAAGGTCCACATCCCCAAGGATGTGGTCAAGGAATATTACAAAAACGATGACATCCAGCAATGGTTCAAGGCCTACGAGGTCGCCATGACCTCCCACCGAGTTCCGCAGAAGGATTGGGGAGCCGGGCTATGGGGGCGATTCCTGAGTGAGGGGAGAGACACCCTACTTGACCTACCGTCTGCCGAGCAGACCTCCTACAGCCACATGAAAGAGGCCCTCCTCACAAGGTACGGGCTCACCCCAGAAATGTACCGCCAACGCTTCCGAGAATGCAAGAAGATCCCCGGCACCACATGGGTAGAATATGTCAATTTCCACAGCCGGGCCCTGGAAGGGTGGATCAAGGGCAGCAAAGTATCCACCTTTGAGGGACTCATCAACCTCATTGCGTATGAACATTTGTCCCTGAATTGCTTTGTGGAACTCCGACAGCACCTCCTGGACAGCAAGTTGGCTGACCCACGGAAACTGGCCGTCGAGGCCGATCGCTGGGTGAGCACCAGAGTACCCCGGGGGCCCGGGGGAGACTCTGGCCAAAATGAACAGGGACCTTCCTGCCCAAGGGGAGGGGGGAATCAGAATAGACAGAGGGGATCCCAGGGAGGCTCCCCGCGCAGCCCCCCCAGAAACCAGCCTGGCACATCGCCTCCCACAGCGCGCGCAGGGTTCCCCCCAGCTAAGCCAGGGCCCCGAGTCAGCAAAGCCTGCTTCCATTGCCAGCAACCCGGGCACTATGCCAATGACCCCCGCTGCCCTTTGTTCAAGAAGCCTGCCGCTGCAGGGCCCCCAGTGCTCCACATCACCTCAGTAGCCCTAGAGGAGGAGGAGGAAGAGGAGTTCGAGGGAGCTGACCCCGCAGCCATGATGCTAGTCTCCCTGGGTGATAGGGAGATGGTCCCAGGAGCCCCCCTACCTGACAACACAGAGAAATACCGACAGCAGGTGACTGTCAATGGCCATCACATAGGGGCGCTCCGAGACACTGGGGCCAGTATCACCGCCGTCAAACGGCACCTCGTCACCGAAGCCCAGATTGTTCCCCACATCTCCTGCAGGGTGATCGCAGCCGATAACTCCGTCCGCACCTGCCAGATAGCTCAAGTCCCGTTCGAATAGGGGGGCGTCTCCAGAGAGTTACGAGTGGCGGTCCGCTCAGACATGCCCGTGGACTGCCTGCTCGGCAACGATCTAGAGAGCTCCCCATGGCAGCGGGTTGAGAAAAAGACCCACTTGGAGATGGTGGGCCTGCCCGATTGGGCCTGTGTGAGTACCCGGTCGATGACCGCCCAAAGGGCCACCCCCGAAGGGGCGACCTTAGAGGCGGCACCGGCGACCCCCGAGGACCCCGAGGTCCCTGAACCGTCTGAGACCCCTGATCTGTTCCCCGGAGAGAGCTTCCCCCCCGACGCAGGTCCCCTCGGCCCTGGCGTCGAACCGACCCCGAGCCTGGACGACCTTCCCGAGCTGGCCCAGTGGCGCCAGGAAGGAGGACCGTCCCGAGAAGAATTCTGCCTAGAACAGACCTCTTGTCCGTCCTTGGTTGGGCCGCGGTAGCAGGCCGCCGCCCATGCCGCCGGTGACCAGTCCGGCTCCCACTTTGTCTATTGGGAAAACGGCCTCTTGTACAGCGAGCAAAAGTCTGCCGAGCTAGGGTCAGCCCGAGTGCTGGTGGTACCCCTACGCTTCCACGGCTTTCTCCTGAACCTGGCCCACGATGTGCCCCTGGCGGGACACTTGGGTCAAGACAAAACATATCACCGCCTAGTCACCCACTTTTACTGGCCGGGCATGCGCTCCGATGTGGAGGCCCACTGTAAGTCCTGCCCCACGTGTCAGTCCAGCGGAAAGAGCGCCGGGAAGCGCAAGGCTCCCCTCCAACCCATTCCCCGTGGTCAGTACCCCCTTTGAAAGGGTGGGAATCGACATCGTGGGCCCCCTCGACCCCCGGACCTCCCTGGGGCACCGTTTTATCCTTGTCTTGGTGGACCATGCCACCCGCTACCCCGAAGCCATTCCCCTCCGAACGGTGACCGCCCCCGTAGTGGGGCGGGCCCTCATGGCCATCTTCTCCCGGGTGGGATTCCCCCGAGAAGTCGTCAGCGACCGAGGGACCAACTTCATCTCGAAATACATGAAGTCCCTGTGGCAACAATGTGGGGTGACGTACAAATTTACCACCCCATATCACCCCCAGGGTAACGGTCTGGTGGAGCGATTCAACCGGACCCTCAAGGGAATGATCATGGGTCTCGAAGAGCCCCTGAGGTGTAAGTGGGACGTCCTCCTTCCCTGTCTCCTCTTCGCATACCGCGAAGTACCCCAGAAGTCCCTGGGGTTCAGCCCCTTTGAACTCCTTTACGGGCACCCCGTCAGGGGGCCCCTCAGCCTGGTCAAGGAAGGGTGGGAGACGGCGGCTCTAGAGCCCCCTCCCGATGTGTTTCGATACATTCTGGCCCTCCGGAACCAGACGAGGAAGTTCAGAGAACTGGCCGAGGCAAACCTCGAGGCCAGTCAAGAAGAAATGAAACGGTGGTATGACCAGAATGCCACTCTGGTCGAGTTTTAGCCCGGACAACAGGTCTGGGTGATGGCCCCCGTGGAGCCCTGTGCCCTGCAAGACAAGTGGACAGGGCCCTTCAAGGTGGTGGAACGTAAGAGTCAGGTGACCTACCTCATTGATGTAGAGTCCCCCAGGAACCCCTTGAGGGTCCTCCACGTGAACCGCCTCAAGCCCCACTTCGCCCGGTCCGAGTTGAGCTTGCTCCTCGCCACGGACGATGGAGAAGAAGAAGAAACGGAGCCTCTCCCCGACCTCCTGTGCGTGAAAGAAAAAGATGGCTCCGTAGAGGGGGTGAGTCTCTCCTCCTCCATCTCTCCTGAGCAGCGCGAGGACTGTCGCCAGTTGTTGGGACAGTTCTCGGACCTCTTCTCCCTCACCCCTGGCGTCACCAACTGGTGCGTCCACGACGTGGACACCGGGGACAGCCCCCCGGTACAGCACCGAGCCTACCGCGTCCCTGACAGAGTCCGGGCCTGCATCAAGGCCGAGGTATCAAAGATGTTAGCTCTCGGGGTGGTCGAAGCCTCTGACAGCCCATGGGCTAGCCCCGTGGTCCTGGTTCCGAAGGCAGCCGCCCCAGGCGCTGTTCCCGAGCTGAGGTTCTGCATTGACTACCGCGGGCTCAACGCAGTCACCAGAACCGATGCGCATCCCATCCCCCGAGCCGACGAGCTTATTGATCGCCTCGGGGCTGCTCGCTTCCTAAGCACGTTCGACCTGACCAGTGGATACTGGCAGATCGCCCTCACCGAGGGAGCTAAGGAAAGATCCGCTTTTTCCACCCCGGATGGTCACTACCATTTCCGGGTGATGCCCTTCGGGATGAAGAACGCCCCCGCCACCTTCCAGAGGCTGGTGAACCAGGTACTGGCTGGGTTGGAAGAGTTCAGCGCTGCGTATCTGGACGATATCGCAGTGTACAGTACCCACTGGCCCGAGCACCTCCAGCACCTCTGGGCGGTGCTGACGGCCCTGAGAAGGGCTGGTCTCACCATTAAGGCGAGCAAGTGCCAGATCGGACAAGGGTCCGTAATCTACCTCGGGCACCAGGTTGGAAGCGGCCTCGTAGCCCCCCTCCAGCCCAAGATCGATGCCATCGTGGCCTGGGAGGCCCCCACGACCCAGACAGAAGTGCGGGCGTTTCTAGGGCTCACGGGGTACTACCGCCGATTCATCAAGGGGTACGGCAGCATCGTAGCCCCCCTCACGGAGTTAACCTCCAAAAACCAGCCGAAGAAAGTCAGCTGGACCCCCACCTGCCAAGAGGCGTTCGAAACGTTGAAAGACGCCATGTGCACCTCCCCCATCCTACAGGCCCCCGACTACTCCCGAGAGTTTGTAGTCCAGACGGACGCGTCCGAGCATGGCATCGGAGCCCTTCTGTCCCAGTTGAACGAGAACGGCCTGGATCAGCCAGTGGCATTCATTAGCCGGAGGCTACTCCCTCGAGAACAAAGGTGGAGCACCATCGAGCGGGAGGCCTTCGCGGTGGTTTGGGCCCTGAAGAAGCTGAGGCCCTACCTGTTCGGTACTCACTTCCGGGTCCAGACCGACCACCGACCTCTCCGGTGGCTAATGCAGATGAGAGGGGAAAATCCCAAATTGCTGCGCTGGTCCATCTCCCTCCAGGGGATGGACTTCACTGTGGAGCACCGGCCTGGTTCTGACCACGCCAATGCAGATGGCCTGTCCAGATTCTTCCTGTCCAGATTCTTCCGCCTCAGCGAAGAGAACCCCCAAGAGGATGGGTAGTTCTCCCCGCCTTCAGCTGGGGGGGACGCGTGTTGGACCCGGCCTCGTGGCGTGGTTCGCCTCTGTCCCTCCACACCCTGTGAGCGTAGGCCTGTACCCCGAGTCCCCTGCGCAGCCTCCCCATTAGTGTAGCCTGCACCCCGAGCCTGGTCGTCCTACTCCAAGTAAACCTAGATCCCCCGAGAACCTTGACCAGGCCTGCCTTTCCCGCTCCACGCCCGGCTCCGAGCGCCTAACCATGCATGCCCCACAAGGCCCGGATGCCATCTTCCCTTCCCGAGATCCCTGTCTCCCTGGGCCTAGCGTGACCCCGGCCCCAGCGAAACCCAGACTCCAATGGCGCGCCAGTCCCGGATGGGGGGTAAAGGGCTCCCCGAGTGAGATAAGCCAGGGAGTTTCGATGGCACCACCAGCCTCCCCTGAGGGGCCGGTATCTGTCACACATTTGGCCCTCCCCTGTGGGCCAGTTTCGATCACCCCTCTGGCCTCCCCAAGGGCTGGCTCCAGACCCGCTGGGTGTCTGGGAATTCCCGGGCCCATCTTTCAAAGGAATCAATGAGCCAACCGCCGGACCCCGCCAATGACCAGCCCCCCCCCCGGGCAGGAGACCTCTGCCTGCGAGGGTCCGGAGATCAAAGAGCAAAAGGACTATAACTGGGCCCGCCCGACAACTAGCGGGCAGTTGTATCTTGGACCTGAAGCCTGCTGATCTGATCGCGGCTGACCCTAAGACGAACTCATCTGTAACCATCGGAGCCCTGCTGACGCTGTCGCGGCTCAAGCTGAACTGAACCATCGGAGCCCTGCTGGCGCTGTCGCGGCTCAAGCTGAACTGTAACCATCGGAGCCCTGCTGACGCTGTCGCGGCTCAAGCTGAACTGTAACCATCGGAGCCCTGCTGACGCTGTCGCGGCTCAAGCTGAACTGTAACCATCGGAGCCCTGCTGACGCTGTCGCGGCTCGACCTCTCTAAGACCATCGGAGCCCTGCTGACGCTGTCGCGGCTCCTCACGTACTTCTCCAGATCGAGCCCTGCTGACCTCGTCGCGGCTTGAGGAGTACTCTGGTCCGGCTGGACCATCGAGACCACCATCACGACCGCGCCGACTCGACGGAGGCGAAGCAGCCAGTACGACCATCCTCCCGTATCCCCCGGCTCGAGGATTGAGAGCTGTGCGTAGGGTACGCCTCGTACTGACCCAGAGACTATAAGACTGTCCCGCTTCCCCCTTCCCGAATCCTCCAAGACTTTGTGGTCCCTCGACCACGGTGTATATAAGAGTGCTTCCTTTGTTTATTGCTTATATAAAGAACTTGTTACTAGAATCCAACGGTGTGGTGTCTGTTCATAGTGTGGTGTGAGCTCAGTGTGTACGATCCTAGACTCGAAGTCCTCCCCGGTGAGGACCTCACAATCAAGACTCGGCAAGTTCTGTGGAAGAGGTGGGTCTTGGGGTGACTGGGTGAGCATAACCTGGCCCTCTGAGTGCGCCCCTTCCAACAGCAGCGCTTTTCAAAATGATGGCGCTCCCTCGGTTCCTTTATGCGTTACAAAACACCCCATTTCTAGTCCCCCCCGTCCTATTTTCATTCCATCGAAACAGAGGTTTCCAAACTCCTGTGGGATGAAAACCAGCCAGAATAGCGATGGTCAATCTAATCAGAACGCGATATGACGAAGGCATTGTGCTCCCAAATGTCCAAATGTACCATTGGGCATCCAAGCTGGCAGTCATAAACCGATGGATTCATGCCCCGCAGGCAGACCCGGCCTTCCGCCTGGAGAGGTTGCTCCTGGGCCCAGAACAGCTTAAACGGACATTATTCTAAACTAACCATAAACTGACCTTACTGGAACCTACCAAACACACAACCCAACACTGGCATATAGTACAAGGGAAGATGGGGTGGCAAAATGTCCTCAGGCAGGCAACACCCCTTTGGGATACGAGAGCATTAGGTATGCTGCACAACTCCAAAGGTTTTAACCATTGGGATTCTATAGGCATATCCACAATTGGCGATCTTTGGCGCAAGGGAAAGGTACTCTCGTTCACTCACCATCAAGAGCAATTCATGATGGCACCCGCAGAACACTTCTGCTATCTTCAAATTAAATATGCCCTTGAAGTGACTATCCCCCCCAAACACTGACCTTCCTGAAGCCTCCCCTCTGGAGGACAGACTACTCACCAATTACATGACCAAATAAGCCACGTCCCTCACTTACCGGAAGATAATAAACAATCATCCTGACCCCACACAACCTATCCGGGAAAAATGGCAAACAGATGTAGGAGATCTGGATGAGACAGACTGGCAGGAGGCATTGGCATCCCCCAGGGAGGTGGCCATTCCATCGAAACTCTGGCTAGTGAAATTAAAAGTACTCCAAAGGATATACTATACACAAGCGACACTATGCAAGATAGGCAAGACTGATAGTCCCCTTTGCCTTAGACAATGTGGAGCAGTAGGGATGTTTTTTCACATAATGTGGGAATGCCCAGTGATAGCGACATACTGGGCGGAGGTTATGTCATTAATAACTCAACTTAGCGTCGCCCCTGTAACACCGGAGCCTAAACGCTGCTCATTGAACAGGGAGGCCACAGACCTTAATACCAATGGACAAATATGGGCAACGTTAGGCATGATGGTGGCGAAGCAAAACATAGCTAGACTGTGGGGGGCAAGAAATGCTCCCGCGATTCAAGAATGGAGTGCAGACATGGACCTGGCCATGGTGGCAGAAAGAGCAGTGTATTTATATAGGAAGTGTCCTAAAAAAATGGGAACGCCTGTGTGGAAAATGTGCAGCGCCAACTGTAGACACCTCACAGGATGAGGATTAACCACCATACCTGGGGACACTGTTTCAGTCACACAGTAACTGTCATGATGTACTTATATGTTGTATTGAACTTATGTATATATGTAACAGGAGCAATGAGTTAAGTAACTCTGGAACGTACGGCTGTATGTAATTTTGCACCAATTAAACTAATAAAAAAATAAGATGGGTAAAGGAAAACTGACTTTAAGTAAAGTGAAGTCTGGGGGCAAAAATGAACCGATTACTAAGTACTTAAAAAGTGCCATGGGCCTCATCAACAATGAAATAGTACAAGTGGAGGAGCAACTAGCCGCCACTAAAACAGCGCGAAATGCCGCACAAAGGGAGGGGATTTTAGTCGCGAAGACCAGGCTTGTGGAAAGGAAACTGCCGTAGAGCCTGTATCGCATGATACAATTCACAGTAAGAACGGTAATAGCCCTAACAATACAAATGCGGATTGCCCCATCTTATCGGGGCCATGTGTATCACTACTACCGCTTGAAATATCTACGGCATCGGACACCTCTGATTCGATATCACCTCCTGCGAAAAAGAGTAAACAGCAGATCTTAAGCACGAAAATTAGCTCTCAAAACACAAACAAAAAAGCCGAACAAAAGACGGGAAAAAATATAAAACAGGATGGAAACGGAACGGGGTTTAGAGACTCATTACAACATATGCAAGGCATAAACACCCTGTTTAAAAAACATACACTGGAAAATCGACAATATCGAAAGACGTGTCACAAATGAAATGAAACAAGTGCAAAAGGATATTGCTCACCTAACGGGACTGGTTAAAACCCTACTGACATCAAATATGTGCCAGAAGTCCATGCCTAGCAGTAATCCAGTCACGAAAATACCAAGGGAAGGCTTCGCTATCTAATTACACCTACTAAGCGCTGCTGAGGTGACAGCATCGTGGACACAGTGAGTTCACTTTCATCTTGCTTACTTTTTCTGAACTCTTGTCTTTTTTACCCTGCTGCAATAGCACAATAAAATGGCAGTCAGGGCTGATTGAGGCAAAGAGAAGCAAAATGGCTGGTCACTTTAACATTATGGGTGGAAGGCACACCCCCCACCATCGGTCAACCTTGTCTCAGATCCATATCGTCCCAGATGGCTCAAATACCAACCAAAGCAACTAAAGTAGGACTAAAAACAAAAAGTGAATGGGAAAATGTGCATAGAAAGAAAAACAAGACTACAAACATCAGCCCTTAGTATATGGAAAAAGAAATAGGACTTTACTGCTACTTAGTAGGCTCTTCACTAACGAGGCGGCCATATTGGAAAACCTTCACCACTTGCACCCTAAGTCTGTCGATCTTCCTTACCATCTAACACAGATCCACTGACCATCTCGCAGCCCTGTTTAAATCATTTCCCTACTGGATCATCAAAAATGCTATAAGATTTTATTCCCCTATTCCACTGCAAGTGAAAAAGGACTTAGAAACTGAAATAGGACTCCCACCTCACTACCTCTATCCTTCTCATCAGGATATAAACAGGACTCTTCTCCTCAGCCCACAAAAGTTAGTAAAATAGAGGTAGGATAACGCCTTTCTCCTGTCATAGAAACAGATTAAGGTCTACACTACCACTCTCTTTCCTCCCTAAAATGTCGGCCATCTTTGACTAGTCTTAGACCAGTCCTAGACTAGTCCCACCGCAGGCTTCCGTATCACTCCCTCCTCGGTTGTTACTGCCCTATATACATTCCCTTCAGCTATTACCTCCCTACATAGCCACTCTCTTTCTTCCCTAAGGTGTCGGCCATCCTAGTCTAATCCTGACTAGCCCTAGACTAGTCCCTCCTCAGGCATCCACTCTCATTCTCTACAGCCCCTACCTACCCGCGACAATACCACACATTCACCCTACATATACCTCTTTTCTCACAATGGAACTCACAGGCACCCACACATACAAAATCATTTAACCCCCCAAGCTAAAAAAAAAATAAGCCAAAACCTTCAAACACAACTTCCTAAAATCCCACCCAGAAACCCCCTTTGCCGATCCTTATTTTTCACCTCTATTTGGTCCCACAACTACCAACATCATCTTCTACACCAAACGTAGAGCACAATGGAAGAAAGCCTTCCTATCCTTACTCATGACTTCCTCCATGAAGAAGTCCACACATGGTATTTGGATGTCTATTACATCATCACAACTCTTCCAAGCCACAGCAACCATCACTATCTACAATAACGGCACTATCCTCATTCAGTCCACGGATCATAGCCTTAACCTATTTGATAACATATTTCATATTATTAAAGAGCGTGTATCCAAGCCTCTCCTTTCTCCCAGCCCCTCTTCCTCCTGCACCACCCCTCTCCCTCCTACATCTAGCCGCCCCTCCCCTACCACCTCCCCATCAACCCTCACATGTAGCCCCTCCTCCTCTTTCACCTCCCCTCCTCCTCTCACATTTAGTCCACACTACTCTTGCTACATCTCCAGCCCGTCACCTCCCACATCAACCCTCCCCCCTCCTTTCACATCACCACCCTGCCTCCTCTTCTATCTTGCCCCCCTCTTCTGTCACCAGGAGACAACCTCACCTTCACTGACCAACTCATGGACATGATCACAACGAACTTGGTTCGACAAATTACACAAATATTCCTTGGTGATTTCAATCTTCACTGGAATGATCACAATGACTCAGTCGTTAACAGTCTCAAAAACTTCCTCAACACCCTAGACCTCACCCAAATCTGCAACAGTCCCACTCACGATAAAGGCTCTATCCTGGACCTCATCATCTCCAAAGGTGATGCCACCCAACTAGACTCAATCCAACCTTGTGACTGGTCTGACCACCACATTATCACATTCTTCATCAATGAATATGTGAAACTTTGTCCAGCCCAATCCACCAAACCCAAGACCTGGAAAAGAGACCTGAAGAAATTCAATCCCAACTCATTACCATCACCCAGCTATAACCTTCTCCTTCTCCCCACCGGAATCAACGATGTTCAGGTGCTCACCTATCATTACCTCAAATCAATGACCACGATAGTCAATGAAGTTACACCCCTTCAGTTAAAGAGAGTCTCTTCCAAAATCTCTAAACCATGGTACGATGGTCTGCGCAACGATGACAGACGAGCTATGAGATTAGCTGAATGTAATTGGAGATCTACCCCCTCAGCTTTTCACCTCAATGCACTAAAGAAAAAGAGAAACGCTTACTTCAGGAAAATCAAACGATCAAAGGCCGACTTCTTTAGCCTTCAACTTGACCAAGCAAAGAACCAACCAAAAAAACTCTTTGAAATAATCAAATCGCAATCCAAGGACGAACCACAATGATTACTGAACACACCCAACACCCTACCTTCCTGTGAAGAATTCTCTACTTTCTTCAATCTAAAGACTACCAACATCAACAATGATCTCCTCATTGATCTAAACCTATACTCTAGCCCCCTCAGCAAAACCCCCATCAAACTAAAAAACAATGCGTCCTTGTCATCCTTTGACACGTACACAGAAGATTCCATAGGCAAGATCCTGGACTTTTTGGTTCCGTCCAGAGGTGTCAGGGATAACACCCGAAGACCCCGGAGTTCTACCTGCCTCGGTGCACAAACAAACAGAAACACGGGCTTCTCGATGGTGGCGTCAAAGACCAAAGGTTTATTACTGCAGGGACACAGAAGTCACAGAAACTACACATGGGCAGTATCTAGGAGCCTGTTCGATTTGTACAAAATGGGTTGCTCCTTAAATACTAAATTTTCTGCTTGGGGCAAATTCTTTACATGCTAGTACAGTTCTAACCATTCGTGTTCTAAACAATAAATATTTGGCATTTACACAAGAATCGTCCACAGTGTCTGATGTCAAAATATTAAGAACGAGGGGTTCCCACTATTTCATCATAATCTCATGTCAGCTTTTCATTCAAGAGCCGGACTGCCTCATCGTAAATTTCGTTACCTCCCCCTAATAAAGGCCCAGAAGGAAAGGAGCAGAGCCAGGTGCAGAAGATAGAAAAGTAGGATAAGAGATGTTTGTGGGTCGTAAATGGGCAAGGTTACCAGCTTCGGCCGCCTAATCATGATCAGGCCAACGGACACGAGAACCAGTATAGCAGGACTGGCCTCAGGCTGGGGAGGCAGCTCTTGCTGAGTCATGCTGCCACAGCGTTGCTTGCCTAAGGTGCACGTGTCACTAGCAAGGAGAATTGCCTGCTAAAGCCTACGTGTCCTTAATTGAAAGAGGTCATTGCGTGTCCATTTACTATGTGAGGGCAAAGAATACAAAATGGCTTCCGTGATCTAAGATGGATGCCATGGGTAGATCAGAAATGTGTTCATAACAGGAGTGCTCTTGCTCGTAGCATAGCGAAAACACCAGGATATACTAAATGTATCATTTGCGGTTCACTGATACCAAAATTATGTATTTGCGACAATGTTAAAAAAAAACACGGGTTCAAATCATCACGGAACCTCAGACCCTCCTTTTGCCCTTACATAGGCAATTACTCAGTCTATGTCAGAGTCTAACTCTATGCTCATTAGGTCAGTGACATGTTGTTGCATCATCATCTTGTCTCGTACCTTCTCTCCAAATGCAGGTGGTTTTCTGAAACAGGTTGCAGCACAGAGACTACACAAAGCGGGACCACATTGGATAATAAGGCAGCACGAGAACAGAAATACTAGGATGACACCAATGACCATCAGAACCTTCCATCCCCACGCTGATACCAGAGTCCAAAACCACTCCATGAAGGACCAGTTTCCCTTGTCTACGTGTATAGAGTCGGAAATCTTGTGTAGCTTAGAGATCGCTTCATAGACGGTTGGAGCATTATTGGGAATAAAAACACAGCAGCTCGATTGGATCATTCTGCATACCCCACCTCGATCTGCAAGTATTACGTCTAGAACCATTCGGTTCTGTAACGTCATGAGACGATCCGCCTGAAGCTCAGCTGTTAAGTTACTAAGGGCACCAGCAGTTTCTGTAATAGTAGATTCAACTACCCGTGTTAGTTGACGTAGATTTCTACTATTGGCCATAGGCCCCCAAAACGGAAGGAAACCTTTGAAGAAGTCTCCAGCTTCCTGACCAGCGGTATCTTCCTTGCTGAAGACACCTCTTGCTACTCTGGTCTTGTGATAATCTGAAGAAGCAGTGTATGTCGGAGGTAACAATCGAGCAATATAACATGAACCTGAGAAGTCAGCAGGCAGCCATATATACGCTCTGTCTTGACAGATGAAGTAGGTACCCCTAGCAGTAAGAAAGGCAGGGGAGGAGTTAGACGGAAATACGTAAGTCTCAACGCACTCACTCCTCCCTAGCTGAGCTCTCAGATTTCTCCCATTTCCTTGCAAACAGACCTGACCTCGGTGAGGCACGACCCAGACTGAAGTGGAGCTTTTACGCTTGCTTTCTCCCAAACTAAGGCGATACTCTGTAGAGTTCCAACTCAAATATACCCGTAATTCATCTCTAGGGTAAGATGGAGTATTATTGACGTCTTTAATCATGTCAATAATTCCCTGGACTAAAGCTTTGTTGGCTGAGTTGTATTTAGTGGACCGTGGTGGACGCGGAGGATAGGTCTCAAGGGCATAGGAAAAAATGGTCTGAAAGGCCTGAAATTATCCATTATAGCTAAAAGGCAAGACTAGATAGGGAATGCCTTTATCCATAGTGTGAGGTATCAAGCCACACACCCAGCAGTCTGTAGTATTAACTACCAGTTGGTGTTGATGCAAGAGCTGTACAAATGTATTGTTAATAAATTCTGAGCGTCGAGCTTGTTCGTGTTCAGGAAATGAGTGAAAAGAATGCATAGAAGAAACCGTAGAAGTAGTAGGATCAAGGGGAGGTACTGTAGTTACCGGCATAAAAATCAAATGCACACCAAAGACGATTCCACCCACCAACGTTATCAAAACAATTAAAAACGTAACTGCACATTGCATTAGAAAGCATTTGCTGTGAAGTATTCTGTACAGTCTATTTCTGCGAACATAAATTACATTCTCTCGTTGCAGCTCAGGAAGCTCCATCTTCTACAATCCGCTCGTGACCACTGATGATGTGTACGTAGATGAAAATGCCTCTATCAGCCCTGGGAGTTCCCAGAACTAACAGAAAGATCGACCTTGTGTCTGACCCCCGCAGATTCAACTAGGCACACAGCCACGACCCTACGGCTACCCAGACGGCAAGGCAATTTTAAAACAACAAAACAATAGCAAACTTCCTGGCTGGAGGCAATGTATCAAAAATTTAGCTGTTAAAATAGGCAGTTTCCTGCTTTATTTGTCCATATTGCGAGATCGCAAATTGTATCTCAGTTTTGCAGGAGCTGTCTGATCTGGAAACAATGTATTTTCAGTCGACGTTGCAATGTTCACGTTTGCAGATGACAAATGTTCTTTTGGTGCAGATGGCAAATGTTCAGGGTTCAAAAGAGCAGTTTCAGGAGGAGAGTGTGGTAAATAAATAATTAAATACCGGATCTATTTTTCAGGATACAATAATAACAGATAGCTCAATAAATAAGAGTCAAGATTCGAGGTAGCTGGAGTTTGCAGGTTTTAATACAGCATAAAGGACAGCAACAGGACAACCTGCACGGGAATAGGATGGCAGCTGCCGGGGGGCAGGATCGGGACAACAGCTAACTTTTAATAACAGTGCACAAGTATATATAGTTAAACAAAATACATAGCATTCAGTACAGTAGGCGTAGCAGTAGGCGGGGCTTGTAGCAGTCGCGAAAGATAAGGCATAAAGTGGGTGTAACAAGAGGTGTGAACAGGGCGTATACATAGACATGTGATGTAAACGTAACAGAATATGTCATAACTGGGGCGGAAACATGGAGGGGGCTACCTAAGGAGCCGGGACCTCTGACCTAGTGGTGCGCGCAAGCTGGCAATGACGTGTTACTAGGAGGAGCTGGGGCCTATGACTTCTGCACTAGAAGAGGAGATGAAAGTCTGGAGAGTCAGAGCGACATGTACCTAAACACTATCTAGTATCTGATGTTTAGAGAACATGTTGATAGAATCCAAAAGTTATCAGGGCAAAGGCTAACAGACTCTAAGACTGGTGCATGCATTATTCTACATGTAGTGCGTGTTGAGGAATATTAAATGACCATTAATACAGTATTTCTCTTACATGGAGACGTAAAGGCTAGACTATGACTGAAACTATTGATGCGATTCAGTAGCTTAGGAATGCAGGGAAGGAGAGCTGGACTGATAACTAGAGTCATAACATACTCTTGGCAGACTAGCAGGCAGAGCCAGGCCGAGCCGGGCACTGTGAGGCAGGAAGTAAGTGAAGGGTCAGGGATACAGGTGGGGGCTGTATCGCTCCTCAGCGAGGGTTCAGGAGACAGGAGCTGAATCTGAGTCCGGGCCCTTTTGAGGCCTAGGAACGGGAACAATTCAATGAATTAACGTGCACACTGTAAAACGTGGCAACATAACTTTACATAGGCCTAATACTCGTAGCTTTCACGAGAACTGGAAACTGGCATACTAGAGATGGACACAACTGTAATTGTGTCTTTAATCGATCATAAGGGAATACATATGCATATTAATCATGCACATATAACATAAGATGGGGAATACGTAGGGACACAGAACATGGCAAAATTTACTTTTCCACATTCCCTCCTTGTCACTACGTTTCCATCAGGAAACATCAATATTCATGATACCATCTATCATTTCATACAGTATCATTTGCTCGTCTCGAATTGTCTTGGAACGGGACTTAGGACTAGGAACACATGATGTAGCACAAATGCCGCAAATCGCAGGGCCACATTGTAAACAGAGGCAGCAACTGAAAATGATCATTACTGCTATACCTAGGAACGACAATACTTTCCATCCCCAGGCAGAAATTATACTCCAGAGCCAACCTGACCATGTCCAGGTGCCTGGATTCTGGTGTAACTGATGGGCAATTTTGTGAAGTCTGGTTATAGCTGAATAAACAGACGGCGCGTTATTAGGAATGAAAATGCAGCAACTAGATCCGATGACTCTACATGCTCCTCCTCTATCGGCCAGTATGACGTCAAGAACGAGACGATTTTGGAGCACGACACATCTCATAGCAGATTGCTCTTCGGTTAAGTTACCTAGAGCAGAAGTAGTCTCATTCACTACTGCTTCAAGGGTTCTGGTTAACCTACGGATTAGCTTACTATTCTGGACAGGGCCTATAAAGAAGAAGAATCCTTTATTGAAATCTTGATACTGTTCTAGAGCAGTTTCAGTTTGATCGACAATCGGGGACTCGATCTCCCTTCTATGTCTAATGTGTACTAGATGTGTGTTTCTATGATAATCGGATGGGGCTAGAAAAACTGGTGGCAGTAGGAAGGCAATGTAACATGTTCCATCCCAATCGAGGGGCAGACGAACATATGCGGTCTGACCACAAACAAAATATGAATGACGTGAGGCTTTGAAAATAGATTTCCCACTGTCACTATACTCGACAATAGTAGTGCAATCACTATGTCCTACATGTGCGGAACCATTCTTTCGGACACATAATTCGCCTTTGACTGGTAGTACTGAAATTGCAGGTAAATCTGGAGTAGTATCAGACTGAACATTCAGGACCATAAAATTCGAAGAATAATTACCTAAATTATAAACTTCATTTTCTAGATCTAACCCTGTTCTATGGGTGAGACCTTGCTTGTCTGGAAAACATGTACTATTCAGAAGGGACATATCTGTTGAGGATGACGTTAACGTGGACCATGCTCCACACGAACCATTATGTGAAAACGGATAAGGAAAGAGTGGCAGAACTCCCTTCGGTGTCTGGAAAGGGGGGAGTCGACCACACACCCAACAATTAGTAGCATTGCTGGTCTGGTGTGAATAGTGTAACATACGGATAAACGTATTATTTCTCATAGCAAGACGATAGGATAGCTCGTGAGGAGGCAGATCACTAAATGTGTGCTCTACTGTAGCATTAGAAAACTTATTTACATGAGAAATTGAAAAACATAAATGCAATGCATAACTTGTGCAGGTAACCATCAAACTCAAAAACATAAGAAAACATAGAGTAACGATACATCTGATAGAGTTTTGACTAACTCTCTCACTATGGGGGTCTATCTCATACATGTCAGAAACCTGTCTAACCGCTTCACCCGAGGGGGACTTAGACAATTAAACTGGCTGACTTATTTTACTAGACCGGAGCTTACTTTTATACTCCTGCTGCGGAGTTTCCTCTAACAGGGGAGGCTTGGAATCAAAGTTTGTAGCGGGACAGTCCTTGAGAATAGGGCAGTTTTTAGAATTCTGGCAGTCCTTAAAAATGGAACAGTCCAATGTTTTTATGCGACATCCATGGAATTTCTTGACGTGAGACAGGTGCACCCAGCCCTTGCGGCCTTCCAGCTTCACGGCTGTGCGGGTGGTCAGAAGGACAAGTTGAGGCTGTTTCCAGCGGGGCTCCAGCGGACTTGAACGATCAAAATTCCGGACAAGCACTAGACTTCCTGGAACGATTTCATGCGGTTTCACCTCGGTATTGTCTGGAAATGCGGCGGCAACCTGTGAACGACAAGAGTGTAGGGCAGACATCAAGGAAGCTAGGTAATCTGTCAGCATATTACTGGAAACATCGGTAATACTTCGGGGTCTAGGTGTACCCCACATGTTCGGGGGCGGCCGAATACGACCTCATAAGGGGACAGACCTGATCTGGAATGTGCGACCATGCGCATATAAAATAGGGCGACTGGCAGAGCTACTAGCCAGTCTACACCTTTCTCTTTACAAACTTTGGCAATGCGGATTTTCAGGGTCTGATTATGTCTCTCTACGAGACCTGCTGCTTCAGGATGGCGCACACAATGAAACTTCCACTGGTACCCTAACAGAAGGGACACATGCTTCATTAACTCAGATGAGAATGGCTGGCCGTTGTCTGAATACACGACCCTAGGGAGTCCATAACGAGGGAAAAATTCACGAACCAGCTGCTTGGCAGTGGTCGCGGCTGTGTAATCTGGAACTGGATATGCTTCTGTCCACCTGGACAAAGCGCATACAACTACAAGGACATACTTGAAACCTCGACATCGCTCCATCTGAATATAATCCATCTGGAGGACTTCAAAAGGGTGGTCAGGAGGCTGAAATCCCCCTTGTTCCACCGGGACACTTTTACCTGGATTAAACTGACAACATATCATACAAGTACGGACTTTCTGCTTGGCTGCAGCTCGTAAATGCTTGTTGAACCAAATGTTCTGGATACTGTCTAACATGGCTTTTTCTCCTAAATGTGCAGGACTATGTGCGGTATTAATAATGACTTGAACCATTGAGTCGGGGAGAAACCATGTGGCTTTTCCCTTCGTCAACCATCCCTGATCTGTCTGGACCCCTCCTTGTTCGGACCATTTCTTGATTTCATCGGGAGTAGCATGTGACTGGATATCTATGACATCTTGAGTGGGGTCCTTAACTGTCATACATGTAGTCGGATCTGGAGTGTGTGTCAGTGTTGTGTTAACTGGAATGTCTGGAGTCTGAGCTGTAAGCTTGGCTGTTCGATCTGCTAGATCGTTACCTTGGGAAATAATGTCAGTAACTTTCGTATGTGCCTTGCACTTCATGATAGCGATAGCTGTCGGTAAATGTATTGCATCTAACAGAGCTTGAATGAGGAGACCGTGCTGAATCTTGGTCCCATGAGAAGTCATAAAACCTCTTTCTTGCCAGAGCACTCCAAAGTCGTGTACGACTCCGAATGCATAACGTGAATCTGTGTAAATGTTAACTTTCAGGTTCTTGGCACGTATGCAGGCTTGAGTCAGAGCAACTAGCTCTGCTGCTTGAGCGGACAGGGTGTCAATACGGTGTGTCTCTATAACTTCAGTGTCAGTAGTCACTGCATACGCGGCTACTAGTTCTCCTGTACTAGTTCTCATACATGAACCATCCACATAAAGTGTCAGGTCGGGATCAGGTAGCGGAATATCTGTCAGGTCTTGTCTTGGCTTTGTCATGGTGTTAACAACTTCCACACAGTCATGTGTGGCAGGATTTGAAGTAACTGACGGTAACAGTGTAGCAGGATTTAGAACGTTGCAGCGTCTGATTTCTATGTGTGGCTGGAACAGTGTCAGTTCATAACCTGTTAAACGTGCAATTGTCAAGTGTTGGGTCTGTGTTTGGTTTAAAAGAACTTCCACGGAGTGTGGAACTTGTACTGTCAGGGAATGCCCTAATACTATGGAATCACTTTGTCTGATAGCTAGTGCTGTGGCTGCAACTGACTTGAGGCACGCAGGCAGAGCCTGGGCTACTGGATCTAAGGTGCTCGAAAAATAAGCACAGGGCTTGTATTGTCCTGCTTGATCTTGTGTGAGAACAGATAATGCTGTACCTTCGCGTTCTGTGACAAAAAGTGTAAAAGGCTTACTGTAGTTCGGTGTAGCTAGAACAGGAGCTTGGCATAAGGCTTTCTTTAATTCATTAAAAGCAAGTGTATGTTCAGATGTCCAAGGGAGAACAGTCGATACGGCTGCCTCCTGTGTCGTTAACTGTATCAGTGGCTTGGCTAGAAATGCATACTGAGGAATCCATTGTCTGCAATAAGAAGTGAGGCCGATAAAAGCTCGTACCTCTTTCTGGGTCTTGGGCTGGGGAAGACTCGCTATTAACTGGATACGGTCAGGTGTCAACTGCCTACCCCTCTTGGACAGTAAGTGGCCTAAATAGATCACTTGCTGGACACAGAATTGAAGCTTTGAAGGGGACACCTTGTGCCCCATCTCGGCTAGGAAATACAGAACTGTAAGTGACGCTCGCTCGCAGTCACGTTCAGAACGGGCTGTGATCAGTAGATCATCGACATACTGGAGCAGGGCAGTGTCAGTTGGCATGTGAATATTGTCTAGTTGTCTCTTGAGTGCTTGACTGTAAATACTAGGACTTTCTGTGAAACCTTGAGGAGCTCGTGTGAATTTATAGCTCCTTCCATTTAAACAGAATCCGAAAAGGAACTGGCTGTCTGGATGAATGGGGACACTGAAAAATGCGTTCTTGAGGTCTATGACTGTGAAAAACGTAGCTTCAGAATCAATGGCTGTCAATAGGGAAGAAATATCTGGAACAACTGGGTACTGGGGGATGATACATTTATTAAGTTCTCGAAGGTCAATCACTAATCGATATACTGGAGGTGCATTTGGATCAGTACGTTTCATGACTGGAATGATAGGAGAATTACATACATTGGAGTCAGTTTCTACAACCACTCCTTGAGCAATGAGCTCGTCAATAATTTTGGATAAGGCTGCTACAGCCTCGGGTGGCAATCTGTACTGTCTGATTCGTGGCAAAACAATACCTGGTTTGAGAGTCACACGATGGGGTGTGATTTGCATAAAACCAACATCAGTTGGACCTTGCGCCCATAGATGCTGGGGGACATTCAGTAATCTTGGATCAAAATCACGTAATACATAGTGACCCTTAAAGTCACGTAAAAACAAACGTATTCCTTCTGGGGAGCAGCAAATAACTGCACCTAATTCTTTTAATGTCTTAATGCCTAACAAATTTTCTGGACATGATTTCGTAAGTAACAGGTCAGTAGTTCGGGACAATGGACCTACTTCTAGAGTAACTGGTTTGGAAATCTCGTTAACTATTGGCTTTCCTGAAAATCCAAGGGAAACATTTCTAGAGCCTGAGAGCGGAGCCCCTGGAACCTCGTCATGACTGATAGTAGTCCTACTTGCCCCTGTATCAATCAGAAACTTTCTGTCTTTCCCTAATACTTGACTGTGAACATAGGGACCCTCTTGATCTACAGGAATCTCGATGAGAGGCAAGCCTACCTCCCTCTCTAGGCTGTTTCATGAATACGGCTGGTACTCTGGATACTCTGACTGGGCATACTGGTACATCTGCTGTGTAACATGCTGTGTTGCAGCTATAGGCTGCGGTACTGGAACTGTCTGTTGTGCATTCTGTGGTAACTGGGAAGTCTGTGAAACCTGTTCTTGTCTAGGCGGACGTGGTCTTTCTTTAGTCTTACCGGTAGCTATGTTGTGTTTCAGAACTGCACACTCGTTTATAAAATGACCTGGCTGTTTACAATAATTGCAGGTCCCTTTAACAGGAACTGTAGGATGACTGGCTTGATTCGTACCCCTCTTCTGACTGTCTTGAGGAACAGATTGTGCGACTAATACTTTCATTTTCGTATCTTTCATACGTTTCCTTTCGTGTTCTTGCTCTTCTCTGATTCTATTCTGGTGATATTGAAGCATCTGAAGCATTTGGGACGGAGTATTAGCTTGCCAAGTACTTTCGACTTTCAAAACTCGATTTTTAACTTGTGGGCTTGAATTCTCGACTAGTTTAGTAACAAAAAGATGAGGGTATGACTCACTACTCATCTTCAAACCACTGTTGATGCTAAAACATTTCTCAAATCTAGAATAAAAATCACTAGTATCCTCGTCTGGTTTCTGTTTACAGGCTGAGATTGCATCCCAGTCTTCCTTTTTTGTGGCTAATAATCTTGGCAAAACTTGTATTAACAGTTCGGGTAATTCTTTACATTTATCTCCTTGACCGGTACCTGGTACACGTGTATTTTCTTCAGCTTCTAGAGCTGTCCAATCTATCTTTTTCTCTCCCACCTCCCATTCTTTTTCCTTGAGTTTTTCATATACCCCTGCGGGCAACAGGACCTTTAACATTTTAATTATATCTGGATACGTATATTCTCCCATACGGAGCATGTCTTTTAATTCTCGATGGAACCCTGCTGGATCTTTATCGTGACAGGGAATTAACTTTTTCATCTCTAAGAGTTCCATCTTTGTAATCGGGGTGTAAACAAATACTCGTTGCATTTCACCACCCGCTGTCCTAACTGGGTGTACTTCTCGTAACGGATGCTGTCTGTCTATGTAAAACGGTTTATTTTCGGGGGGTGAGACATGAACAAAATGCGGGTTCAGAAACGTTCTATATTTGTGGCGCTGTTCTAGAATGACACTAATTAAATCGGTACCTAGACCTTTCCATTTATACTGGAGTAACTCGTTCAGAACATCATGTAACGGACCTGGATCGGAATGCTGACCCTCATACAGTGTAATGAGGTGCTGGATCATATACATACCCACCAGTCGTTGCTCGGCTGGGGGCAGTTTCAGAAACATTTGTGCCACTATTTCGTCTGGAAAAGTGGTAGAATCAGTAGCCCATCGGACTGCTGATCGGGCTAGTTCTTGTTCATGCATGGTACTAAGTTCACTATAACCGATACGTGATTTCAGAATGTGATCGGTATCTTGAAATACTTGCTCTAAAGAACCTTGTTCTGGTGCTGAAAGAGGAACAGTTTTCTTGTAGTCTAGACGTGAATGTCGGTCGGAAAGTCTAGTTCTACCTACATACGCTATTCTGGAAGTATTCTCGTCGTCTACCTCTTCAGTAGGAGAGTCGCCTTCTTTCTCGCTTACTTGTGCTGCTTTGCGTTTCTCGTGTAACCTTATTATTTCCTTACGAATTTTCTTGTACATACTCTCTATACAACTGAGTGTCCTGTGTCTTCCCTCGGCTATATTATCACTCCACCTTGTCAGGACTTTCATTTCGGTCGGATCTTTAGTCGGATAATCTTGTTCCCTTATTAAACAATTAATCAGAAACTTTAATAACATGAGCTGAATCTCAGCTTTCCTTAAAGACATGACTTCACCAATACTTTCTGGGTCGGTTCCTGTACGAATGAAACGATATATTCTGTCTAGATCTTCTTTCATATTCGGTAGGGTGTCCAAATACTCGGTCACCCGTCTTATACGCAATGAATATATAACCATACTATCATCACCTGGGACTGGATCATAACGGCATTCGGTGAGAGCTCGTCTGATATCTGCAACGGACTGATGTTTGGGCGTACGCTGTAACGCACGTTCATGTAACTCGACTGACGTTACACGTTTGTGTGGCGACGGGGTTCCCGGAGGACCTCCCCCCGCGGCCCCTAAACTGGAATCGTCGACTGATACTCTTCGTGCTGGCAGAGTGATCAGTGTAGCGGGTACTTGTAATGTAGGCTGGACCGGGGGTACCGTAACAGGTGCTGTAACAGGTGCCCCGGTGACTGGAGGAGCAGGATTTACATTATTTACAGGAGCTGGCGGAACAGGATTTGCATATTCTGGGACTGTGTCGTCCAAATAGGACGAGAGAAAAATATCGGCTGCGGTCGGTTTGTGACGTAGCTTGGTCGGAACTAAGGGTGGCGGAAAATTACTGGATGCCTCCGGGGTTGCTTTTGGCAAGCCCTCGGCAAGAAGAGGGTACATACCCTTAATAAGAGCATTCCTCTGTCTGTCTGACTGTTCGGTTTTAACTCGTTCACCTATTTCGATTAATTCCCTTTCTTGGGCTCTTTCTGAGGATTCTCTACTTAATTCTGACTTTCTGATTTCTTTTTCGGTTCTTTTGTGAGATTCTTTGCGCCATAACTCGATGGCATCTTTCTGTGACTGTCTGGCTTTCTTTTTCCATAATACTTCTTCTACTCGCATGATGCACTCGGCATCCCACGTACCTGATACGGGCCATCTATACTTTTCTTCTAATTCCTTGGTGTACTCCACCCATAAATCTAGATATAATATGGCACTTATGCCATGCTTATGATACATAAAATGACCTGGACTGTCCCTAGGCGGGACAGGAACTGCTTCCTCTAACAGACCTTTTCTAGTTTTTAACTGACGTAACTTGGAGAACAGAGGCATGGCTGAACTAGAGTCTAGACACAATACAATACACAATGAACACGATGATTACTGAAAAACAACACATTCATACCACGACATTGAAAACACATTGAAGAACATTTAAAATAACAGTTCGGACAGAAACATTACCTGGGATACTTGAGAACAGAAACACATGAATTTCTCGAGAACAGAACTTACTAGAATTACTAGATGCACTGCTGAAACAGTACGAAACATACCGGTCCCATAAAGAGACACGTCAGGACCCGCATCCACCTAGGTGGACACTTCGTGTTGGATTTGCGTACCCAAACCCACGGACCAGAGACAAATTAATTGACCCTGTCTAGATACTACCCCAGCAACGGTACTCACCGGGCAGCAAGAACGGAAGGCCTCGGACTGGACTGGACTGCTACGACGACGGACTACGAACTTCGGACTTCAGTTACGGGTGGGCCTCCGGATACCTCGGACCTTGGACTCTCGGCTTGGGCTCTGGTCGGGACTCGCCGCGTTCCTCCACCGCCTCGTCTGGATGCTGCACCGCAACCTCCGTCTCCTCCGTGGGCCTGAGGGATACTTGAAGCAGAAATATCTGCACGTGCACGGTATGGTTCCGTCACGGCTGCAGAGGGTCAGGGGGCTTGCGTGGCTTCTCCGGCGCGTGGGGAAAGGGCAAGTCCCTGTTCGGGCGCCATTATGTGGTAAATAAATAATTAAATACCGGATCTATTTTTCAGGATACAATAATAACAGATAGCTCAATAAATAAGAGTCAAGATTCGAGGTAGCTGGAGTTTGCAGGTTTTAATACAGCATAAAGGACAGCAACAGGACAACCTGCACGGGAATAGGATGGCAGCTGCCGGGGGGCAGGATCGGGACAACAGCTAACTTTTAATAACAGTGCACAAGTATATATAGTTAAACAAAATACATAGCATTCAGTACAGTAGGCGTAGCAGTAGGCGGGGCTTGTAGCAGTCGCGAAAGATAAGGCATAAAGTGGGTGTAACAAGAGGTGTGAACAGGGGGTATACATAGACATGTGATGTAAACGTAACAGAATATGTCATAATTGGGGCGGAAACATGGAGGGGGCTACCTAAGGAGCCGGGACCTCTGACCTAGTGGTGCGCGCAAGCTGGCAATGACGTGTTACTAGGAGGAGCTGGGGGCTATGACTTCTGCACTAGAAGAGGAGACGAAAGTCTGGAGAGTCAGAGCGACATGTACCTAAACACTATCTAGTATCTGATGTTTAGAGAACATGTTGATAGAATCCAAAAGTTATCAGGGCAAAGGCTAACAGACTCTAAGACTGGTGCATGCATTATTCTACATGTAGTGCGTGTTGAGGAATATTAAATGACCATTAATACAGTATTTCTCTTACATGGAGACGTAAAGGCTAGACTATGACTGAAACTATTGATGCGATTCAGTAGCTTAGGAATGCAGGGAAGGAGAGCTGGACTGATAACTAGAGTCATAACATACTCTTGGCAGACTAGCAGGCAGAGCCAGGCCGAGCCGGGCACTGTGAGGCAGGAAGTAAGTGAAGGGTCAGGGATACAGGTGGGGGCTGTATCGCTCCTCAGCGAGGGTTCAGGAGACAGGAGCTGAATCTGAGTCCGGGCCCTTTTGAGGCCTAGGAACGGGAACAATTCAATGAATTAACGTGCACACTGTAAAACGTGGCAACATAACTTTACATAGGCCTAATACTCGTAGCTTTCACGAGAACTGGAAACTGGCATACTAGAGATGGACACAACTGTAATTGTGTCTTTAATCGATCATAAGGGAATACATATGCATATTAATCATGCACATATAACATAAGATGGGGAATACGTAGGGACACAGAACATGGCAAAATTTACTTTTCCACAAGAGCCAGAGTTTGATGTATCAGTGATCAGTTCTGCATCACTGAAAGGGATGAAACTGGGTATTTGTTCTGCTTCAGAGGCACTGATTCCTTTCTTTACCCAGTTGTCGTAAGGAAGTGGCAGAGGCACACGTTTGACGTGTGTCGTATGGATCCAATTCTTCCGTCCGGCCACACGAATAGCAGTTCTCGTCGCCAATAAGACTTGGAAGGGGCCAACGAATCTGGGCTGAAGATTTTTCGTTCTTGCAAAATTTCTAATGACGACTTGATCCCCAGGTTTCAGCTGATGACCTGGACTCTCCGGTGGCTTTGGCAATGCATCGAAAACCTGTTGGTGAATAAGGCTCAATTTAGCAGTCAAGTCGAAAAGGTAATCAATTAACATTGGGTATTCCAGCTGCTTAAATTCTTTCGGTCTAGGTACCCCCCAAACATTTGCAGGACGACCAAAAATTATTTCATATGGACTAAGCCCTACTCTAGAATGTACAGTTGCTCTTGTTGATAACAAAGCCAAAGGCAATGCATCTGGCCAGGGCAAACCCGTGGATGCTTGTATCTTAGCAAGTTTCAGTTTAAGGGTGCCATTGTAACCCTCAACTAAACCAGCAGACTGGGGATGATTCGCACTGTGAAACTTTTGTTTAATCCCTAAGCCGGCACACACACTCTGCATAACTTTCCCTACGAACTCACTTCCGTTATCTGACCATACAATCCGTGGCATTCCGAATCTGGGGAAGTATTCTTTAAGAAGGATTTTGGCAGTGGACAAAGCAGTATTGTCCTTCAGTGGGTATGCTTCGATCCATCTGGAGAACGCACAAACTACCACTAGGACGTACTTTAGATTGTTGCAACGATCCATATGAATGAAGTCTAACTGAATCACTTCAAAGGGGCAGGAAGGAGGAGCGAAGTGACCTGCAGGTGTGGGGATTCCCTTGCCAGGATTATGCATCAAGCATACCATACAATTTCTCACCACTCTCTCTGCACACTTACTAATCCCATCATTCTTCCAAACTGGAGCCAACATCTTACAAATCCCTTTAGAACTGATATGCGCTGTTCCATGTGCCATCGTTACTACTGCAAGCACATACGCATCAGGCAACATCCAACGCTGTTGTTCCGACAAGTCAATCCAACACCCACTCGAGTCCAATTTACCCGTGCTCTCTTTCCATGCAAGCTTTTCCTCCTCAGTCGCCTCTTTCTGAATTTCTTTCACACTTTCCACTGTGTCCTCACACATTCCAGACTCAGAAATCCATCTTGCAGACGTTGTAACATACATTCTACTCATCATATTTCTAGCTGTCTGTTTAGTAGTCTCATCAGCAATAGCATTCCCACAACCAACATCATCCGTGATTGCTTTATGAGCACTGCATTTCACAATCGCAACTTCAGTCGGCAAGGTTAGAGATTCCAACAAGTCATTAACTAGCTGACCATGTTGGATCTTAGTCCCATGGGACGTAATGAAACCTCTCTCTTTCCACAAACGGCCAAAACTATGGGCCACGCCGAACGCGTACTGACTATCTGTGAACACATTCACTCTCTTTCCCTTAGCTAAAACGCACGCTCTTGTTAGCGCGATCAATTCTGCAGCCTGGGCAGAATTCTGACTCACTCTTGCAGTCTCCACAATCGTACTCAAAGTCGTTACTGCATAGGCAGCAGTCACATCACCATTCTCCAATTTGAAGCAAGACCCATCAACATACAACGTGCCATCTGGATCTGATAACGGAGTGTCTTTTAAATCAATTCGTCCTTTTGTCTCTTCCTCAGTTCTGAAACAACAGTCATGTGGTTCGGAATCACTCGACTCTTGACTAGTCGGCAACAATGTTGCTGGATTCAATACATTGCATCTTTTGATCTGAATATGACTCGCTAGCAATGTCAGTTCGTAACCTGATAATCTAGCACTGGTAAGGTGCTGCGTCTTGGTTCGGTTCATGAGTGTATCCACAGCATGAGGAACCATAACCACTAGCATGTTGTTCATTACTAAACCAGCAGATTGTCGAATGGAGGCTGCAGCTGCCGCTGTAGCTCTCAAACAACTAGGCAACGCTCTAGCTACCGGATCTAACGTTGATGAAAAATACGCACAAGGGCGTTGTTTATCACCAAATTTCTGTGTCAAAACACTCAACGCACAACCTTCTCTCTCATGGACATAGAGCATGAATGGCTTGCTGTAATCGGGTGTACCCAATACAGGAGCTGAACACAGTGCATTTCGTAACTCAGAAAAACTCTCCTGACATTCGGCGGACCATGGCACTGGACTCGGAACATTTTTCCCAGTCAAAGCTACCAATGGTTTTGCCAAAAGAGAAAAATTTGGGATCCATTGCCTACAATATGAGGTAATACCTAAAAAGGCACGTACTTCTCTCTGTGTGCTAGGAACATTCATCTGTGTAATTGCTTTTATTCTCTCTGGGGTCAACTTCCTTCCCTCCTTTGACAAGAGATGACCTAGGTAGGTCACTTCTTGGCAACAGTATTGTATTTTTGAAGGTGACACCTTGTGATTCAAATTTGACAAATGATGCAATAAAGAAATTGTAGCTGTTTTGCAAGTTTCCTTGTCATCGGCAGCCACTAGAAGATCATCAACATATTGTACTAAAGCAGAACCAGGAGGAAGTACAAATGAGTCTAACTGGCTTTTTAATGCTTGACTATAAATAGACGGGCTTTCACAATAACCTTGTGGAGCACGTTTAAACCTGAAGCTTCGTCCTCCTAGAGAGAAACCGAAGATATCTCTGCTTTCCTCGGCTATCGGAATGCTGAAAAAGGCATTTTTCAAGTCGATAACTGAAAACCATGCTGCTGTAGCAGGAATCAACGTTAACAATGCAGTAATGTCTGGAACCACAGGAAACTGTGGAATCACAATTTTATTAACCTCTCTAAGGTCTATCACAAACCTATATACTGGAGGCTTTGAAGGATCTGTACGTTTCAGAATTGGCAAGACAGGACTGTTACAGACATTACCTCTAGTTTCTTCTACAACGTCTTTCTCGATCAAATCTTGCACAATTAATAAAAGTGCACGTTCACCTTCACTAGAGATTCTGTATTGTGGAATTCGTGGAAATTTTACATTCGCTTTCAAAGTTACTACATATGGTGGGATTTCTAAAAGACCTACATCATTAGGACCAGTCGCCCAAAGAGTATCAGGGAGAGAACGCAGCTCTGGTGGGAGCGCATCCATCGACAAGTACATTGGAGAGGTGATTCTTTTACCCAACGTAAGCTGTACTCCTTCTGGAGAACAGTACAATGTCGCATATAGGCGTTTTAACAAGTCTAAACCAAGCAGATTTTCATTACAACCTGTCGTCAAAATCAGGGGTGCTTTCAAGTGGCGGGGTCCAACAGAAATAGACAAAGGACCAGAAACAGGGTTGTGAACAGGGGCGCCTGAAAAACCTACTGAAACGTTTGTTGAGCCAGACAAAGGTGCGCCAGGGAGTTTCGCATGTATGATAGAACTTTTTGCTGCACCAGTATCCAACAGAAACGGTTCGACTATACCTGATGTTGCTACTGCGACATAAGGCCCACTCTGATCTACTGGAACTGATACTACTCCCTCTCTTTGTCCATGGCTGTCCTAGTACTCCCTTGGCTGAACTTCCTCACTAGCTTCATAGTAGTCTTCAACATGATACTGTTGAGACCTATTTTGTTGGGCAGATTGTCCATTTCGCTGATCGAAATGATTAGAAGGGCGATCACTTGTCTGTGGAGGCATAGCACCTCGTCCTCGACCTCTAGAGTTTTGTATAGAACTACCACGACCTCTCTGAGCTGTCGCAGCATTATTTTGCGCTAAGACTGGACACTCAGTCTTATAATGGCCTTCCATTTTGCAATAAGCACATTGATTCCATTGGTACTGTGGCCTCTGAGAATTATACTCCGTCCTTTGATATGACCCTTCCTGTGTATTAGTCTGATTCGTGCGAGGCGGATATGCTTGCTGTAAAAGAACTTTAGTTTTTAAATCTTTCGTCTTTTTATCTGATTTTTCTTTCTCCTCTTTATCCCTATTTTCATAGTACTGGGCAGTCGCAAGTATTTGCGCAGTCGTAGAGACAGCCCACGCACTCTCAGAATTCTTTAATTTACCACTAAGTTCTGGCAACAGATTGTGCACAAATTTATCAACAAATAATCTCTGGCCTCCTTCTGTGCTCATATCCTGACCACTATGATCCACAAAAGTCTCCTCGAATCTTGTGAAAAAGTCGGAGACGCTTTCGTCTTTCTTCTGTTTGCACGCGGACAATTTGTCCCAGTTAACGCGCAATGCTGGCATCAGGGTTTTCATTAAATCGATTATTCTACCGGGCAAATTAGCAATTAAGGGTTCAGGTTTGGAACCACCTATTTGCTGACCATCCGCCGCAATTATAGCTGCCCAATCACCACCTAGGGCAACTGGATGATTCTCTTTCCGAATTTTAGCCCAAATTGGTTGCGGTACTACATTACCAAATAGCAGATCTATGTCAGCTAGATTCAATACACAAGCTTCAACTGTCTGAGCCAACTCTTTGTAGTACCCTGCAGGATTTTTACGCGGATCTGGCAAGGCCTGTTTCACTGCTAATACTTCAGCTCGCTTCCATGGAATATGTATCCATACTCTCTGGAATTGGGCCGGAGCGGCTGCAATACCAAGGTTTGCATTAGCTTGCACAGCTTCACGCCAAATTGGTGGAACCTCCCTCATTGGGTATTGACGACTTTGTTTCGTACTACGTTTCTCTAACTCCCTCGGTGAACGAAGGGATGGGTCATTCCTATAACTTAAAATCAGTTCCATCGCTTCTTTTATATTTTGACCAACTATCATACCTGCAGCAAACTCTTTCTGAACATTAATTAATTCTTCTAGATTTGATTCAGAGTCATCCTCTTCCAATTCCTCACGTAGAAGGATTATATCTTCCAACTTTCGAAACCCATCTAAGAGCAGTGGAATCTAATATTCCCCGTTCTTCAGTGCTAGGAAGCTGACTACGTCTCTGCACAGAGTCAGAGGTAGGAGTCTTAATCAGAGTTTTATAGAAGGGAGATAGAATATTAGAGACAGAATCAGTGATTCTCCGACGAACAGAAAGCGGAGTCATAATATTAGCAGAAGCAGTAAATAGAGTAGCAGTTGGAACAGATAGAACAGGAACAGTAGGAGTAGCGGGCAAAGTAGCCTGTGAACTAGCAGGTGTGAGCGATACAGATATAGGTAAAGAAGCCGGCAACCCTGGAAGAGGGGGTGCCGAAGGAACATTAATATTGACCACAGGAGGTACAGGAACTTGATTCAGAGGAGCAGGAACACCAGGTTGTCCAGCAACCGGTAATTGAACATTCGGTATAGGTGGAGCCGTAGCACCCTGTGCATACGGTGGGGGTGATCGTAACAAGTAAGACAACAGGGGATCCTTTTCAGGGTCCTCTACTATCTTAGCCGTACTCGATGGCAAAGCAGGATAGCACTTGTCTATCGCTAAATTACGCTCTCTATTGGTCACCTCCATCGCCTTCTCAGACTCGTTGAGTTGCAGCTGCTTAGCAGACTGTTCTAAAGTCAACTCTTGCTCTTTCTGTTCTTTCTTCAACTTTTTAACTTCTCTCTGTTTAGATTCTTTTCGCCAATAACGGAAAGAATCAAACATTGCCGGCCGGGCTTTCTTCTTGAACAATTTCGTTTCTAAGTTATCAAGAACTTGGGGTTCAAAACTACCATGCAGTGGCCAACTAAGGACACCATCTTTCTCTGTATAGTGGATCCATACCTCGTTATAAGAGATAGAGCCCACACCAAATTTGCAATATAGATCATAAAGGGGAGTTCCAATCGGAGGAACCGAACACGAGTCCTCCAACTGGGAATCACTGTTGCAACTAAAACAAGACAACATACAATTTTTCCGACTTACCATTTTATAATCCGGAACACAGAACAGACAAAACACAAACTGTTTAGTAAGCCTTTATTTCGGTAAAGATGTACCATAAAAGACAATCATATAAAACAATACATTTAGATGATTTGTACAATGAATATAAAATGCATAAAAGCAATAATAAAAAAGAATTCTCAAATAGTAAAAGCAAATCCATACTCAGTCTATGTTTTGAGGCATTTCCTTCTGATGGTCCAGAGGGCACCCAGGTACTTGGCCATTGTGAAAACAATATGATCTGACAAGTCAGTTTTCAAGACTCTGTAAGCGTGCAGACACTTCTTAAATCCCATATTTCTGCATAAAGGCAGAATCCAGTGTCTACGAATCCCATGGTAAGCTGGACAAAAAAGGAGGATATGGAGCTCACTTTCATCCGAGTTGCTACAGGCAGGCAGGACACGTACTACTAGAATCATGGCTCCATTTGGTTGTAAAAGTTTTGATGGGAAGGGAGCCATGTCTCCACTGAAGGTATAATTTCCTCAGTACATTAGGATAAATTTTGTCTAGAGTAGGTTCCATGGTGTAGTTCGCTTTATGGGAGAAAAAGGACGCTGTGAGAGACCCAAGATGATGGTGGGTGAGAGTCAGAGAAAGTTTAAATTCTCGGTGTGACCTGGCTAGATCCTTTTTGGAGAGGGTGTGGCACATGTTCTGGGGGTCAGACCACATACTTGCGAGACCTACAGCCTCCAATTCGAGCTTAATATAGTGGAGCCATTTGATTCTTCCGGCACCTGGGGTGGCTAGGATCTCCCGTAGACCTTCCCTGTAACTGGCCAATTCAGGGGTTGTCCATAATCTGCGCCAGAAGGCCAGTGGGCGTAATGCCAGTTCCTCGTCAAGCGGGCGTAAGCCAAGGTCCATTCTGAGCGGGACAAGGGGGGTGCTCAGTGGTAGCCCTACAAGGTTACGGATAAATCTATTTTCGACCTTCAGCAATTTGGATGTGTTTTCATGGCCCCAGAGTTCTTATCCGTAGATGGCAGCCCCCTTGGCCTGGGATCTATAGATCTGTAGTGGAGGGCCGATCGGCCTGACCGAGGATTTGTTATTTGCCACAAGCTTCATTATACCTCCCGACTGCTGGGTCAATTTCAGTGCCGCTTTTTCAAGGTGGGAGCTCCAAGTGAGTTTATCGTTCAAGGCGATTCCCAAATATTCGAAGGTGTTTACCCTTTCCAACTTGATACGTAAGATACTTGGGCAGAAGTGGAATTTCTGTGGGGGGTTAAAAACCATGAATTTAGTCTTGGTGGCGTTAATTTCTAAACCATGAGTGTCACAGAAGTCCACAAAGCCATCGAGGGTGCGCTGGATACCTTTTGCCGACTTGGATAAAAGCAACGTATCGTCGGCGAACATGATGGCTGATACCCTCTCGGAGGCCAATTTCAGTGCGTCAGAGTTAGATACGCCCGCTAGACGGGCGATTACCCCGTTGACATAGAGGCAGAACAGGGTTGGTGCAAGCACACAACCCTGCCTTACCCCCCTGCCAACGGGAAACTTCTCAGACAGTTCTCCCATCCTACCACATCTGACCTGGGCGTAATTGCTAGTGTGGAGGCGTATTATCATTTTCAGAAGACCTTCAGGGACCCCCAGATTGTCGAGAACCTCCCACAACTTGTTCCTTGGTACCAGGTCGAATGCTGCCCTTAGGTCCACAAATACGGTGTAGAGGCTGCCACCCTCCAGTTGTACTGTTTTCCAGTGTATCATGGCGAGACGAAAGACCTGGTCCACTGTAGAGACCTTCTCCCTAAAGCCTGCTTGGAATGGACTCAGGATGTTATGATCCCTGATCCACTCGTGAAGGCGATTTAGCAGGAGTTTGGAAAAGAGTTTCTGGGAGACGTCGATTAGGCTTATAGGCCTATAGTTTGCAGGAAGAAGGGGGGACCCCTTTTTGAAGATTGGCACAATTTCTGCCCCTGCCCAGGTGGAAGGAATCGGCAAACCCATTAAAATGGAATTAAATAGTACCCCTAGATAGGGAGCCCAGATATTAGGTTCGTGCCTGTAAAGATCACCTGGGAGCCTGTCTATCCCCGGCGCCTTACCAGCAGAGAGGGAGGAAATTGCCAGAGTGATTTCTTCTAAGGTGAAGCCCTCGATGTCAGTTAGCCTGGTTTTGATATTAGGGCTCACTCCACCGTGTTCACTACTCCCATTGTCAC
The DNA here is from genome assembly GCF_964261635.1 of Lissotriton helveticus. Classification (NCBI taxonomy): domain Eukaryota; kingdom Metazoa; phylum Chordata; class Amphibia; order Caudata; family Salamandridae; genus Lissotriton; species Lissotriton helveticus. The sequence goes on along the minus strand of NC_136071.1, from coordinate 1,216,957,471 downwards.
TGCAATGTGGAAGGTATAAGTTTTTAAAGTGATCCTCCCAAACAGATGGGGCTATGCAAGCCTCAACTGCTGCAAGAGGTTCAGACGAGCCGTGTCTAACTATTTGCCAAAAGGTCCGTGAATCTTGGCAAACGAGTGCGGCTGTTATTTTTGTCCAATTCTCCTCGTCCCATTCTATTTTTGCAGTGTGGAGTGCAGATTTATAGGCTACTCGTCTCTCCCTGATTGTAATTGGGGTATCTCGGGCTTTTAATGATTCCAATAACAGGGTTTTTGCATCCTTGCAAGAGGCGTTAAACCAGGTCGCTCTTCTCTTTTTTGCCTTGCATGGCCTGGCAACTGGATTCAGTATTTCTGCGAGATTGGTGCATAACTCCAAGTGGATGTTGGCGAGGGCAGCCAGATGTACCTGAGAATCCAAGCTACCCGTGGTGTTAGTCTCTGATTCGCTTGCTAGGGAGTTCGCGCAGCACTCTACTTTTTCCAAGGCAGGTGCAGTTAGTGCGTAGATTCTTTCAATGTTATTGTGATTTTCCAGCAATTTGGTCCACTTTATTCTACGTCTGTTGCTGGTTAACACTAAGTCGGACTGAGATGGTGCATTGGGATCTACCTTCTCTAGTGGGCGATAGGGGGTCTCAAACTTTAGTGAGAGCAGATTGTGGTCACTATCATATCTGGTGATGACTTTGAAATCTTTCACCCTCTTCCATTCCCTGGTTGGTACCATTATGTAGTCAATCCTTGATTCGTGACCCGGCCTGTTGAAGGTGTTTTTAGGCGGAATATCACCCTCCGTCCGGCCGTTGCACGCCCTCAAGGAATGACTGAGTGTAAGGGACATTATCTGAATGGCAAGGGGGGAGCATGCCTTGGTGACTGCGTCTGTCAAGGAAGGAATGTCCCATAGGTCATCCTCCTCGGCAGATATGCCATCCATATAGGCAGGAAGTGGTTCAAATTGTTGGTTAAAATCGCCACCTATGATTACAGGGGAAGAGAGGTTGTGTACATCAAGGAAGTGTGCTAGATCTTCTACTGGGGCCGATGTTGCAGCAACCCCAACAGGCCTTGAATAAAGATTGATCACCACCAGCTTCCCTCCAGATGGCCATTCTAAGGAGACACATTGGAAATCGGGAGAGTTGGTTTCCATGGGTATGGCCGTACAGGCCAGGTGGGACCCCACCAGAATTGAGAGGCCTCCTGAAGGGCGGCCCTTCCCCCCCCATTTCGCTTCAATACTAAAGGTTGCGAATCCCTGGCAGCTAAGTTGTTCTCTAGCCCAAGTCTCTTGTAGGAGACAGATGTCATAGCCCTCTACTAAGTCCATCCAATCAGGGGTGTCTATTTTGTTCACTAGCCCGGCCACATTCCACGATAGAATGGATAGTATGCCGTGGGCCTCTATCAAGCCTCTAGTGTCAAATGTTCCGGGGCGCCCTAGGGCTACAGATTTCCCACGCTGGTTGGGTGGGAAGGTGTCCAGCGGAGCCCTATTAGGTACAGGGCACTGTGGATTAAGGGATTTATGCCTCAGCCGCCGGTTGGAATCAGCAATTGCACCATAGGGAGAGCATGTAATTTGTTTATCCGCCCCTGCTCTGGGATCGTTTGTGGCTGTGTGTACTGGTGTTGCTGGAAGAGGTGTACCTGCCGTATGTGTATTTAAAATACAGGTTATTGGTACGAGGGCCAAAGACTGGGTGTGATCACGGATTGGGATGGGTGGAGGGGATAGAATATTTGGTGAGTGTGGAAGTCAATCCACTTCCTCAAGACAACCATACCTGTTGAAAGTCGGGGCCCCGTTCCATCCTCCCGGTCTGTCTGCCCACCGATTACTTTGTACTCCCCAAGTGTATTTCCTAGCCTGGATCCTGCTCCAGTTCCCCCCCTGAACTGGAGGGGCACGTGGTGGATAGAAGAAGGTGAGTGGTCTTGCTATTATTGTTACAGCTGGACTGTTGTTGATCCATGAACAAACGGCGTGGGCAGTATTAGAGTCCTCAAAGGAGACTATCACACAGTCTCCAGGGGTGGACTTTTGTGTAGTCCCTACCCAAGGTACCCTCCGTACCATAAGGATTTTACTCCTTAGATGGTTGGGGATTGGTTTATTAGTTTCCAACCAGTGGATCACCTTGTTCTTGAGAGAGTCAAAGTTTTCATGTTGATTGTATGTCAGTTCGGTTACCCCGGTCAGCACCACAACGTAGGGGCTAACCTCCGGGGGAAGATCTACAAATCCCCTTGATCGTATAAAACTGGTGCTGACTCTCTGTGATGATAGAGGATTAGTGTTCTGCCCATTGTGCCTCACGTTACGGGGTTCGGTCGGGGCAGGTGTATCTTGGACAGTTGCAGCTAGGGTAGGTGGTAGTAGGGATGCAACCCCCGGTTGAGTAACGTTTGACATTACCCCACTGGGAGGATTTTGGACATCAACTTTGGTTCGGGGTTTAGGTATTGGTTTAACCTCGGGTATGACATTGGGAGTGACGAGCATGGAGCATACAGCAGACGGAAGTGTGTTGGTAGATCCTGGTTGCCTGGCCTTGGGGGAAGGCCGCGGACACACTCCTGTTTGATTTGTAGAATCCTAGCATTCCGCTGGGGACATGGGTCCATTTGTACATATAGGTTTGGTGTTCTGGATAATAATTGTTGCCAAATTTAATATGCTTTTTTCAATTTCTAGTAACTGAGTCTCTATTTGTGAGAATCTCTTTTCCATTGGGGAGAGTAGTTTTTTCAATGTTTCCCACACAATGGAGAGAAATTCAACATCCTTCCCTTTGATGGAGCATAGTGGGGTTCCTGCAGTGTCGCTTTCTATAGTAAAATCGTTATTTTCTTGAATGACTGCTGTGTAAGGGGGGATGTTATCTGTGCGTGTTACTAGGGTAAAGAGTTGCGGAGTTGGCAAATTATCTAAGGAAAGTGCCTTAGTTGGTAGCTGCGCATTCGCCACTTTGGCCTTTTTTCTTGAGTATGCCGAGGTGGGGTTGCGCTTCCTTTTGTTTTGGGAATACTTTAGTACTATGGGTAGGCTGCCGCCTCTTTCTTGTGAAGCAGGGATGGGTTCAACTATCAAGGGTGAGCCCTCTTCACATCCCTTCCTTTGATCTACAATCACACCCAGGGGGGAATTTAAAGGGGGGATAGGATTTTGTAAAAGTTTCCCTTGAGGGGAGGGTAAGCTTGCTACTTTTGTAGCGTGAATATCGGCGTTAGTAACAATCAGGGTAGGTCTGGAGCCTGGCGGCCGTTCAGGGGTTTTCGCCCAGGCAATAGGGCCAAGGGAGGATTTTTTAGCGGCAGTCAACTCGACTGACAGTCTTCTAGCAGCATCGAGTTCTAATGAAACCCTGTGTTGCATCTTGGTTATCTCGTTGTCGATGGCAGTGTGAGTCCTAGTGATAAAGTCATCCAGAGTGCCATTTTTTAGTTTAGATTTGGCTGCTCTATCTCTGAACTCACGGGTTGCCATACTGGGATCAAGTAAGGAAAGAGGTTGGATGTCAATAGGGTGGCCCAGCCCAGTCTCTAACTGCCTCTAACGGCCTAGAACGGCCCTGTCTTTGCCCAGTCTTAGCCCGGGCTGCGTCCCGCGCTGCGGGAGTGAGATGGCGTTTTATAGGTAGAGATTTGGGCGGGGGGCGGGCCAGCAGGGAGAGCGGACCGGAAGCTCTTCCTTGGTCTCGCAGGGACTTCTGGGAAATGAAGTCCCTGCACGCTCGCAGCCCTGCTGGTGCCTCGCGCCCCTTACCGCCTTTCCGCTTTGCGTGTGCTCCCACGAAGCTGATGCGCCGGCTCTGACCAGCGATGCGGCACCCGCGGAGCGGGTGCGGCGAGGAGGCGAGGAGTAGCTGGAACCCTCGTGAGCTGGTGCCAAAGTGCGCAGGTAGTATGGGACGCCTCTTCCGCAGTGCCTCGCAGTGCCTGGACCCTCCTTCCAACAGTGAGTGACCCTCAAAAGGTGTGCACTCGAACCAAGAACCAAGAACTTAGGCCTACCAAAGCGAACAAATGTATCGATACCCAAACTAAACCAAATGATTATCTTAACCAGAACAACCAGTGATAATCTTACGAAACCAAACCAAACCAAAAACTAAAAGGATTATCCAAACAGGAGCAACCCTTACGAAGTAACCAACTAGCAACCACTTAATACTTAACTGAGGCACTGAAGACGTCACCAAGGAGAAACCGGTCACGTCTCGCCGTACTAAGGACTGCACCTCGGGTCCAAGACAGGGCGACGGTCAAGGCAACGAACCACTGCAGCCGTCTGAACGGGAACCCTCGTGGAAGAGAACGTCGGGCCACTTTTGCGATATGCCGGGATCGATGAAGTGGGGCGCCTCCCTCTGGAATCTTCACACGAAGCTTCTCGAATTCTTCAGGCTTTTGGACCGGTACCGAATGACGTCGCCCCACGTTGGGCGCCAATTGGAGTTCTGGACTTTTTGGTTCCGTCCAGAGGTGTCAGGGATAACACCCGAAGACCCCGGAGTTCTACCTGCCTCGGTGCACAAACAAACAGAAACACGGGCTTCTCGATGGTGGCGTCAAAGACCAAAGGTTTATTACTGCAGGGACACAGAAGTCACAGAAACTACACATGGGCAGTATCTAGGAGCCTGTTCGATTTGTACAAAATGGGTTGCTCCTTAAATACTAAATTTTCTGCTTGGGGCAAATTCTTTACATGCTAGTACAGTTCTAAACATTCGTGTCCTAAACAATAAATATTTGGCATTTACACAAGAATCGTCCACAGTGTCTGATGTCAAAATATTAAGAACGAGGGGTTCCCACTATTTCATCATAATCTCATGTCAGCTTTTCATTCAAGAGCCGGACCGCCTCATCGTAAATTTCGTTACCTCCCCCTAATAAAGGCCCAGAAGGAAAGGAGCAGAGCCAGGTGCAGAAGATAGAAAAGTAGGATAAGAGATGTTTGTGGGTCGTAAATGGGCAAGGTTACCAGCTTCGGCCGCCTAATCATGATCAGGCCAACGGACACGAGAACCAGTATAGCAGGACTGGCCTCAGGCTGGGGAGGCAGCTCTTGCTGAGTCATGCTGCCACAGCGTTGCTTGCCTAAGGTGCACGTGTCACTAGCAAGGAGAATTGCCTGCTAAAGCCTACGTGTCCTTAATTGAAAGAGGTCATTGCGTGTCCATTTACTATGTGAGGGCAAAGAATACAAAATGGCTTCCGTGATCTAAGATGGATGCCATGGGTAGATCAGAAATGTGTTCATAACAGGAGTGCTCTTGCTCGTAGCATAGCGAAAACACCAGGATATACTAAATGTATCATTTGCGGTTCACTGATAACAAAATTATGTATTTGCGACAATGTTAAAAAAAAACACAGGTTCAAATCATCACGGAACCTCAGAACCAACCAAAAAAACTCTTTGAAATAATCAAATCGCAATCCAAGGACGAACCACAATGATTACTGAACACACCCAACACCCTACCTTCCTGTGAAGAATTCTCTACTTTCTTCAATCTAAAGACTACCAACATCAACAATGATCTCCTCATTGATCTAAACCTATACTCTAGCCCCCTCAGCAAAACCCCCATCAAACTAAAAAACAATGCGTCCTTGTCATCCTTTGACACGTACACAGAAGATTCCATAGGCAAGATCCTGAGCACCCTGAAGCCCTCCAATCACCTCTCGGACCCTCTACCTGCTAACGCTGTAAAGGATCTTATCCCATGGCTTCTACCGCTCTGGACCAAAATCATTAACAGCTCTCTCCAACAAGGATGCATCCCAGACTCCCTTAAAGTGGGACAAGTTTTGCCCATACTCAAGAAACCCACAGCTGACCCCACTGACCTTAATAACTATCGCCCTATCTCCAACATCCCTACCTTAGCCAAACTGTTAGAAAAATGTGTTCACCTCCAACTGACAAAACACATAGATCACTTTGACCTCCTCAACCGACACCAATCCGGCTTCCGTGCAGGCCACAGCACAGAAACAGCCATGACTCACATTATTGATGATGCACTTCATATTCTTGACCAAAATGGTACCTGCCTCCTCATCCTTCTCGACCTATCTTCAGCTTTCGACACGGTCAAACACGAGAACTTACTCAAACTGCTGAACACCAGAATGGGTCTTTCGGGAACAGTACTCAAATGGTCCACCTCCTTCCTCCACAATCGGACTCAGAAATTCAAAATCAACAACACTTTTTCCAGCCCTGCCCCAGTAACACTAAGGGGTCGATTCTGATCCGGTAAAAAGCACTCCGAATCGTCGTACAGAGTGTTTTTTCCCCGTACGAATCGTACCTGTAAACATCCCGTACGTACGACGTAGTACGATTCGTAACAGGAGCCGTACTCCGTACGAGTCGTACAAGACACCGTACGACTCTAATCTCAGTACGATTCTCCCTAGGAACCCGCTGTACGCGACATCTGTACAGTTCGCGGCTGGTTTTTCCGACCCAGCAAGTACGATACGTGTCGGGTACGCACCGTATGACCCTTTTTCTACGGGAGCTGAAAACAGCCGTAAAAGCGGAGTTCGTTCCGAAACAGGTACGGAACGGCCCCCCCGGGTATGGTGCATACCCCCATGATCGCAGGGGTACGTACCGTACCCCTGCGATCATGTGGTGTACGAGCCGTACCCCCATTGTATGATCGGTGTACGAGCTGTACCCCCATTGTACGATCGGTGTACGAGCCGTACCCCCATTGTACGATCGGTGTACGAGCCGTACCCCCATTGTACGATCGGTATACGAGCCGTACCCCCATTGTACGATCGGTGTACGAGCCGTACCCCATGTACGATCCGTGTACGAGCCGTACCCCTATTGTACATCGGTGTACGAGCCGTACCCCATGTACGATCGGTGTACGAGCCGTACCCCCATTGTACGATCGGTGTACGAGCCGTACACCGATCATACATGGTATTTTTATCGCCCTATCAGCAAGCTGTTGCTAACAGCAGTTAGCGACAGCTTTCAGGCGATAGCGACCGGTTTGGGGCCCGCTTTGCATGTCAGCAATATTTATCGCTAATGACATGCAAAGTGGGCGTACCCAACCTGTTCGCGACTGAAAGCAGTCGCTAACACAGCTATCGCCTATTAGCAAGGCAGGCGAAGCAATACAAAAAATTGCGCTAAGTGCGCTTAGCGCTAGAATCTAACGCCTGCTAAAACATGACTTACCTGTTTATCCAATGGGAGGTGAATTGTCAGGTTAAGCCCCCATTGGCGTTATTGCGTGAATATCGCTGGATTTCCATCGATATTCACGCATTTCACCGCTATCGCTGGATATTTTAGCACAATGGAGATAAACGTTGCTAATAGCATGTTTTCTCTGATAACATATCCAGCGATAGGCAGCGATAAAAAAAATGCACTAAGCGCGTTTTGCGATAAATATCGCAATTCCTTGCTAATATGCCCCCAGGATTCATTGAAACAAAGCTCCACATAATCGACAGTAAAGTAATACAGCTACTTAATAAAATGCTTTCCACAGGAGTGGGCGGCACAGTGCCATGCAACGCAGGACAATGCCACCTGTATGAGGAAGAGGATCAAGGTAGGCCTTGGAGCAGTGACTCCCCCCCTCTCCTGGGAGGACCCACTCCACCTGAAACTCCTGTCCGAGGCGGAGCTCGGTGGAACGCGGCCTCTGGGCGCCACATCAGCCACCTAACATCAGCTCCTGGCACCGGACGGGGGAGGAAGTAGAGTCTAATAAAGCCAACTACACCCCAGGAGCAGCCTGACTGCAGTCGGAACCGACAGCGAGTCCACAGGAAAGTCTCGAGCGCTGCCTTCATCCTCCCTCTCGGCCTGGCCATCCAGACTCTTTCTTCTACCTTCAAATCAGCTGTTCTTCTATCTTTAACATAAGCAGCCTTCTTTAGCTCCTAATGACATCTCTTAATTTCCGGCCTACCTGCTTCCTTAATAAATTCTGGAATATGTTGCGTTTTTTCAACTTTCCCTTTCTCTTCAAGGTCATGACCTTCTCTCCCCAGTTCAGAAGGGCTTTCGTCTGATCATTCACCAAAATATACTTTACTTTCAGTTTCTAACTCAAAGCTTTGTGCTTGTCATCACTAATTATTCTCCTTGACCTTTCTGCTGCTTTGACGCAGCCGGTCACTCTTTCCATATCTACATGTCGGGTCTCTAGTACGACTCTTAACTGCTTTCATTCTTCTCCTGCTGGAAACAAACAGCATCTTCAGCAGGCCAGTAGCTTAGCCTGCTTTCTGAGTTGTCCCGGGGGCTTGGTTCTAGTCATCGAGGGCCATATTATCAAGAAAGGGCGATACATCATCACCACTTTTATCGGCAGGAACTGCCGGTAAAGCGGCGATAAGGGGCTTGATAATATGTCCTTGTGAATTCCCATAGCAGCCCAGGTTCACACCAGCCCTTTGACTTTCTCTCCCATTTCCATGCTGACGGCTCTCAAATCTGTTTCTGCTTTTCTTCCTTATCTGACTTCCTTCTAGACCATACTATGTACTTTTTAAAAATGTAATTGTAAAAAACCATAAGACCCTCTTATTCCAGCGTCAGCTGCTGTCACCACCCATTGTCCTCTCGTTTTTATATATATCACAATTCCTACTTTCTCCTCGGTTAGAAATCCTTGTGTTATGTTTGATTATTCTCTGACTTTCTCAGAACAGGTGTGTTCTGTGGTCGCGTCTCGCTGCTTACATCCCCATAATATCCAGAAAGTCAAATCTTTTCTCCCCTTCTCCTCCATCCTCCTCCTGGTCCAGTGTCTGTCTCCAATTCTTTCTCTTAGTTTTGGTTCCACATCTATGGAGTTTCTATTCTAGTTGCTTCTTCACGCTTTCACTTCTGCACATTGCCGCCTCCTAGTCTGTTAAATAATCTTCCACTTCCTATTCTCTCTGCTCCTATCTGTTCTGGTTCTAGGGCAGTTTGCAGCCCTTTCACCTACCTCCTGGCCCTCCAAGATTGTAGCTCTGAACATCTCCAGGACCTGCAGGCTTACCAGTGTGCCCACTCTCTACTGGGCCTCTGCAGGAGGGGATGCAGTGGTAAGGGTGTGTTGACCCATAGGAAATGGCAGACCCCGGTGAACATTTCATGCCCACGCAGCAGTGGCGACAAACCCTCTCACAATTGACGAAGCGCACGGGTGGCCAGTTCGTTTCAGCATAGCGGGCTGGGTCAAAGGGAGTCTTCAAAGTGCAGCATTTTTGTAGATGGCTCACAAGTGCCCCCCCACAGGCCTTCATTTCTGACAATCATCTAGCTCCCTGCTGTATTTATGGAAGTAAGTAATCAAAACTCTTCTGTATGTGTCTGGTGACTTACCTTCATTCTCCCATCATCCACTTCCTCCATTTGTTTTAAGAGAAAGTTGCTTAAATTTGAGATGGGGAACGTAACTCTGTGGTTTGCGACCACTAAACTTCTCCAGGAGGGCCTTCTCGATTCCATCAGAGTATCGACATTGTGTGTTCTTATCAGATTTATTTTGTTGAGGCAGTGACGTATTTTTGGAGCCCAGAGACACATTCACCGTATTGCAGTATACTCTGGGTAAACAATATATATATATTGTGATCCACTCCTTAATTCCTTTTACCATCTTCTTAAAAAATAGTGTGCATTGCTTTTATTATGGAGCTAAGCCTCATCAGAATCCAGGTCTTGGCCGACTCGTCAGTTGCAGGAATTCCAATTGTTATGTCTGTCAGTAGACATGACCTTTACATTTTAGTAAAACTATATATAAAATAATACTTGCTATAAGACACTTTCAGCCAGCCTTCTTCAACCATTGGTCTCTTGTTGCACCATTCACGTGTTTCTCCCGCCCACAGTAGCCAATGGATCAGCCCCCTGCGGCCATTGGCTAACTTCAGTGTGAGTGACGGCATTCTACTCTTTCACAAGAGCACATTCACACCCAAAGTAGTCACCTTCAGTACCAGCTACTAGTATAGCAATGTGTGCTTTTGGGGACAGAGAAAATGCCTCTACTCTTAGCTAATGTTTTTTTTTTTTAAATATTGTCCAGTGCCCAGCAGTTCCACCAACAATTAAGTCATAGCTTCCAAGGTTTCAGAATGCTATGTGTGACATTTTCATAGAGTTAGTGTTATTATGAGTGACATTTCAACCACTATGAGTGACACTTGTAACCAAGTATACCGAGACTGAATAAATGCTACAAATAACCAAGTGTTAACTGCATACAATACCGGTGTGGAGAGCAATTACGCCCGGTCTGTACTGTGCAAAACATGCAGATAGCCTGGTGTTTGGGGTCTCTGTCTCATGCCTGCCCTCAGCTATGCTACACGGTAAAGTGTGCTGATGTCCTATTCAGTAAAGCAGTGGCCATCCTTGCTTACTTGGCCTTCGATATGCGAACGACTCTACCTGAAAGTATCCACGTCACAATATCAATTTAGGAAAATATTGTCTTACCATCATGCAGGTATGCATGTCTGGTGCCTGCTGCAGAGATCCTTGACACCTTCAGATGCAGTAGATTGGGCTCCTACAACCCTCTTAACTAATTCTGGCATCACGCTTTTTGCGCTCCATTGTAGGCAGCAACTCTTGTGCTTTTCGAAACCTGAAGTGTACTTGCCTGTGTAACCAATTCATGTCTTGGCGTGTGTATCCCAATTTCAAATCTGTCTTAAGCCCCTTCACGTGGGTTTTTATGTGTGGAAATGCACCGTCTTTTCAGACTTTTAAGCAAACGTTTGCAGTGATATTTGGCGCTGCACGCGCGTGCGCGGTCTGGTTCCTGGCGCACATAGCCATGGCTGCAGCGCACAGAGACCCTACACTGCCGCACACAGAGGAAAACAATCAGAGGGACCATTGATTGGGACTGCATCGATACCCGGGAGCTTAGTAATCCAAAGGTGGGACGGCTAACGGAAGAATTTCACCAGCACAAGCAGCGTAGAAGCCTTGACCCATATCTGGATATAATCCAGATACCACAAGATAGGGCGCTCTATATCCAATTTAGGCTTGGATCGCTTCCGGTCCAAGAACTACCCGCAAAATGGCGCCCCCGAAACAGGCAACAGAAGAATGTCCTTACTGCCGGGCATCAAAGGAGAGTGTTGCACACCTTATGTTTGCATGCCCAGCGTACGAAACAGCAAGGTCTAAATGGCTAAAACCAATCTGCAGACAATCGGGCACCCTTGACCCTCGTGCTGCTTTACGCATTTTAAAGTCTGATGCAAGAACCGTTTTTGTTTGCGGAGTGTCTAAGTTCCTAAGCTGTGCCTGGATAATTAGGCATACAGCCTTGCGAAGGGCGATTTAATCCTATACCACTGGCCCCATGGAGAATTTATCTGAGCACAAGTTGATTGACCAAACATTGCAAGAATGAATTTTGTATGCACTGTCACTTATATAAGTTATATTGGGTACCGCTGTTTTAACCACATATTTTAAATTCCTGTTTTTATTCAAAATGAAATATTTTTACTATTGAATCCCCTGGATCTGTGCTACATAGTCTCGGCAATAATTGTTTTATTCTTAAGTGATGTAACAATGTGTTATCATGTTCTGTCCGAGTAGACACCATGTACCAGCTATGTTTTTTATGATAACTTTTGTTTCTCAAACTCTATTTTTCATAAAGGATTGTCTGATGCTTTTATGATATTTGTTGTCTAAATAAAGCAAGTTGTTTGGTTTGGCTATTTATTCTTTTTCTCCCCACCAAAAACAAAAAGCTATCCACGCACTTCCACGCCGCACAATTCAACTCCACACATTTCCAATCCACACCACATAATTCCACAGGATCACTGACTAAATATCGACGGACACAATATAGACTACCCAAAATATCGAGGCCAAAATATCGACAGACAAAATATCGAATTCCTATCTATAAACAGGTAAGTACCAAAATAATGAGTCCAAAATATCGTTTATATATATATACATTGTAAAAATATCGAATTTGGTAAAAATAATGTAAAATTAAAAATTATTAAAAATAAATAGCTAAAATATACTTAAAAATACTTAAATTACCTTACAATTATTAAATAATTAATTTAACTTATAAACAAAAAAAATATAATCATATCTGTTAAAACATATATATATATAAACATAATATCAATAAAAAATACACAATACTATTACCGTAGGATAGCGTAGGAGTAAAAATTACTATTCCCACTTTTGGAAGTGCAACAGTAGGGAAAGCGTTGGATAGCGTAGGGGTAAAAATTACTATTCCCACTCCTGGAAGTGCAACAGTAGGGAAAGCGTTGGATAGCGTAGGGGCAAAAATTACTATTCCAACTCCAGAGAGTGCAACAGTAGGGAAAGCGTTGGATAGCGTAGGGGTAGAAATTACTAATCCCACTCCAGTGAGTGCAACAGTAGGGAAAGTGTTGGATAGCGTAGGGGTAAAAATTACTATTCCCACTCCAGAGAGTGCAACAGTAGGGAAGGCGTTGGATAGCGTAGGGGTAAAAAATACTATTCCCACTCCAGAGGGTGCAACAGTAGGGAAAGCGTTGGATAGCGTAGGGGTAAAAATTACTATTCCCCCTCCAGAGAAGGCAACAGTAGGGAAAGCGTTGGATAGCGTAGGGGTAAAAATTACTATTCCCACTCCAGCGACTGCAACAGTAGGGAAAGCGTTGGATAGCGTAGGGGTATAAATTACTATTCCAACTCCAGTGAGTGCAACAGTAGGGAAAGCGTTGGATAGTGTAGGGGTAAAAATTACTATTCCCACGCCAGCGAGTGAAATAGTAGGGAAAGGGTTGGATAGCGTAGGGGTAAATATTACTATTCCCACTCCAGAGAGTGCAACAGTAGGGAAAGCGTTGGATGGCGTAGGGGTAAAAATTACTATTCCAACTCCAGTGAGTGCAACAGTAGGGAAAGCGTTGGATAGCGTAGGGGTAAAAATTATTATTCCCACTCCAGTGAGTGCAACAGTAGGGAAAGCGTTGGATAGCGTAGTGGTAAAAATTACTATTCCCACTCTAGAGAGGGCAACAGCAGGGAAAGCGTTGGATAGCGTAAGGGTAAAAATTACTATTCCCACTCCAGCGAGTGCAACAGTAGGGAAAGCGTTGGATAGCGTAGGGGTAAAGATTACTATTCCCACTCCAGCGAGTGCAACAGTAGGGAAAGCGTTGGATGGCGTAGGGGTAAAAATTACTATTCCAACTCCAGTGAGTGCAACAGTAGTGAAAGCGTTGGATAGCGGAGGGGAAACAATTACTATTCCCACTCCAGAGAGTGCAACAGTAGGGAAAGCGTTGGATAGTGTAGGGGTAAAAATTACTATTCCAACTCCAGTGAGTGCAACAATAAGGAAGGCGTTGGATAGCGTAGGGGTACAAATTACTTTAATTAATTATATTAAATTAGTTCCCACCCTATTCCCCAATAAACCCACAACCCGCTACTAAAAATAAAATAATATTATTCACATAATTATCAATTAATCAATTAATAAAAATAAATTATCAATTAACAATTAATTAATTACCAATTAAAAATTAATTGACAATGTATTCAAAATAAATACCAATTATTTAATTAACATGTTTAATTAATTATAATTAAATTACTTCCCACCCTATTCCCCTATAAACCCACAACCCGCTACTAAAAAAATGATATTATTCACATAATTATCAATTAATAAATTAATAAAAAGTAATTATCAATTAACAATTAATTACCAATTAAAAATTAATTTGACAATATATTCAAAATAAATACTAATTAATTAATTAACATATTTAATTAATTATAATTAAATGACTTCCCACCCTATTCCCCTATAAACCCACAACCCGCTACAGAATTAAATTACGCAAAAATTAAATAACAGAAAATGAATTACTTACAATAAATTACAAATAAATATACACTTTTCACACATAAACTAACATATAAAACACTTTAAAAAATTCGATATTATTAAAAAGACGATAATTTCAATCACCTATATTATGTACTTCGATATTTTGACTGTCTATATTTTTTAATTCGATAATACAGTACTTACCTTCAAAACGATATTTTGGATGTCTATATTCTGTCCAGTCGATATTTTGTCCATTCTATATTTTGGACTCGATATTTTAGAATCGATATTCAGACCATTTACCAATTCCACACCAAACCACATAATAAATAACTCAACAACACAATTACATGACATACCAAATACCTCCAATCCATATTCCACAATGAGCCACAAAATTCAACAGCACACCAAATAATTAAACTCCACTACATACCACTACACAACACAAAATACCATTACAAATTATTACACTCCATAACACACAATCCCAATCCACATAGTTCCAGTACACTCCATTCCATAATTCCACAGCACACCCTGCCACATAATTCCACTAAACAAATCTACCACACAATTCCATGCCACAGAATTACACTACTAACTAATGTAATCCTACTCACATAACTACACCACACACCACAAGCATACACTTCATAACACACAGATAAAAGACATTGCCATTTACAATGCCAGTAGCTCTAACTCAAACAAATGTGAGACCCATTGCATTTCCAATGCCTGTTTTTTTATTTATCACTTTGTGCGATAACCCAGCAGCTTCACACTGCTACTGGACTCTTCACTTCCCCATTTGTCTTCACTCCCAGCCCTCTTCTCCCTTCCATTTTTCTTTATTTTAATGAGGGCCCAGCATTACTACCAAGCCAATTTTATGCGGCATTGGGCAAACAGACTTTTCTTTTAATTTATTGCTCTTAAGTGCCAATCAGCCATCTTGGAAATGTCAATAAAAGTTTTCAAATAATATTCCAAAATGGCAGCCACTGTATGACAATGTAGGCGGACACAAGGGTATCTGCTCTACTGGTAAAATTACGATGTATCCCGTTTGTCTGCCACATTTAGTTTTTTTTTTTTGTTTTATCTTTTGCTAGCTTGTCTCATAAAACCAAATAAAAAGATCCACATTTTGGAAATAAACGGACTTCAAAAGAAATAAGTCATATGTTCGATTTCTTATCTAAATATCTGGAACTTAAATTGTTGACTGTTGAACCATTAGACTTTCATTTTAATCCAGACCCTCTCATTTGACTACATTGTGTAATCTTGGGCAAATCCGGAAAACTTCAGTAATGTGAATCCTATCAGAATAGTCTGAAGAAGATGCAAAATAAAGGGAATCGCTCCACTAACTTGAGAATCTTGTGGCATACCTGGATGTTTAGTGTGACATACAACACCACACAATTCTCTCCTTCATCCAGGTGGCGGCTGCCTTCATCCCGTCGTGGAAGTTGCTCTTGGTGGCTGTGGGTTCATCTGTAAGGGAGAGAGTCAGCTGGGTGTCGTTGGCGTAGGAGACAATGTTGTGTCCGTGGCTTCTGACGATGGCTGCAAGCGGCGCCATGTAGATGTTGAAGAGTGTGGGGCTTAGGGAGGATCCCTGGGGCGCTCCGCAGCTGATATCTGTGGGTTCTGAGTTGAACGGTGGAAGTCTGACTCTCTGTGTTCTGCCGATGAAGAAGGAGCGGATCAATTATAGAGCTTTGTGACGGATGCTGGTGTCATGGAGTCTTGCACAGAGGGTGTAGTGGGAGACGGTGTCGCAGGCGGCTGAGAGGTCCAGGAGGATGAGTGCAGCACTTTTGCCATGGTCAAGGAGGGTACAGATGCCGACTGTAGTGGGGAGCAGAGCGGTGTCTGTGCTGTGGTTGCTTCAGAAGCTGGATTGGAAGAGGTCTAGGATGTTGTTCGTTTCGATGAACTCAGAGAGTTGGGTGCTGGTTACTTGCTCTATGACTTTGGCCGGGAAGGGAGGCGGCGAGATGTGTCTGTAGTTTTTGAGCTCCGTCGGGTCGGCAGAGGGTTTCTTTAGCAGGGGGTTGATCTCTGTGTGCTTTGAGTCTTCCGTGAAGGTGGTGGTCTCGATGGAGCAGTTGATGGTGCAGCAGAGTTCCGGTGCGATGGAAGTGCCGGCTCTGTTTAAGGTGTGGTGAGGGCAGGGATCTGAGGGGACTACGGAGTGGATGCTCTTCATGATGTTGAAGGTGTCGTCAGAGGAGAAGGTATTCCGGTGGGTCAAGGTCAGCCATAGGGTGCGTTGGTTGCAGGTGGGGCGGGCAGGTCTTGGGTTGTGAAGCTGTCGTAGATCTCTTTGATCTTGCTGTGAGAGAAGGTGGCGAAGATGTCACAGAGGCAGGGGAAGTCTGCTGCCTCTGTGCTGGCGATGGAGCAGGGTTGCAGAAAAGCAACCTGCTCGGATTGAACTCCCCTCATAATTTCATTAACCAGAGTAATATGTGATTAACTTGCATCAAAATGAACATGTGGGTGACTGTTTTGTGCGTGTGTGAAATAATATAAGTAAAGCGTGAAAACACTAGAGCACGTTTGATTCATTTGCACATCGAAAAGCCATAACAGTGTATGAATAAGGTATGTTGTACGTTGCACATTTTGACCTTTGCACTAATAATAAGAAAATGCTGCTCATAATATTAGCTCTGCTAAGAGAAAACTTAACCAGGGTTGATATAATGGTGAGTGGTAAACAGTGAGAACTGTATTTTGTGAAATTAATGACTGTTTATGTCCATTTATTATAGTAAATAGAGTGAGGCCCGATTAAAGCCTTAACCCCGGCGGCAATTCCACGGCGGTGCGGACGTTCTAATGAGTGGGACGGGCAGTGACGGCCGTTGGCCGTTTGCAGCAGCAGGGAGGGAGTGCTCCCGTCGGCCGTTGGCCGTTCGCAGCACCAGGGAGGGAGTGCTCCCGTTGGCCGTTCGCAGCACCAGGGAGGGAGTGCTCCCATTGGCCAAAGTTGACCCAACCACGAGAGAGATGTGAAACGCTTGCGCGAGATGGGCACGTGATTTACAGCTCTGTACGGACTGTGAAGGAAGAGGCAAGGACGGCTCAGCGGAAGCTGCTGACAGCTTGCCAAGAAAGGAACCCGACCGTGGGACCTGGCATCCAATACATCAAAAATAAATTGATCTATTGTCTTTTAGTAAAATAAAGTAACACATAAGGAAGATGTAATGGGGAAGGGTTTTAGTATGATAAACTAGTGGTTCGACTCTGACTCCCCTTGATTTGACCAATCCCAGAGTGAGTTCTGAAAGTTTTGAAACATTAATGGGACGGACATGTTAATTTGAGGGTATAATTGGGGTACCTTTGGGGGTGAAAGCTATGCCATCGTTGATGTCTTATTGGCAAGAGAACGAGAGGGCAAGCAAGCAAGAGGGTCGATTTGTACTTCGAGGAGAGAGGGTATGCGTCGCTGTTTGTCGGTTTCCAGAGAGGCCTAGATGTTCCTGTCCGTTCCTGTCTAGAATCCTGTCCTGATCTTTGTTTCCTGACCCTATGTTGGGGGATCTCCACTATTCCTAGTGGCCATGGGGGTAGTTTTCCTTTAATATTTCCTTAGGTATGTATAAAATAGCCTGTTGTATTTTGCATAGTTTTCAAATGCATGGTTCTCTCACATGAATCTTATGTCTCTTCATCTATTCACTCCACAATGGATTTTTTTGTTGTGATGTTTCTGAAATTGCTTAAGGTATGGATTACGTTTTCTCCCTCATAAATTTCCTGGGTTTGCGCTGAATCAATTAAATGCAGAATGAGCCATAACTTACCTTTTATATGAGGTACTACTTTTAAAACATATACGAGTTCGTGATTATTCAGCCTAATTATTTAATCAGATGAGAACATATTATTGCCATCAACTGGTCAACTAATGGTCCACCGAGCAAAGGAAGAGAGTTGATATGCGGGTTTAGTCAGCCAGATAAGGATTCAGTTGTTGAGCCTGCTGCCTGCATGAGCAACAACGCACTCGACCAGGAAAATAAAAGAATAAAGTAGAATATTAAAATCCTTTTCCAGCGCGAAACGTTCAGGGGTTTTGTGGGTGTGTGGATTGAGCCCATTGGCGTGTGAGACTCTGCTGTGGGTTGTGATGTCCCCGAGTTCTGCTGCCGAGCGCTTCATCACTGGGTTTAGTGGATGTCTTTTCCACGCGGTGTGATCTTTGCTGTTGCATGCATTGGTGTTGATGCGTTCCAGGATGGCTGCTTTCTTTGTTGTTCTGATGAGGTGGTGGTGTGAGGTGATGGCGGATTTGAAGGCTGTGTGGTCTGTCGTGATCGTGCTGCTCCTCCAGCTTTTGTCGAGCCGTCTGCATGTGCGCCTGGACTCTTGGAGGGTGGCGGGGGGGGGTAGATGGCTCTCGGAGTAGGGTTTCTTGAGAGGGCCAGTGTGTTGGAGCGGGCTGAGATCCAGCGGTGGAGGTTGCGTGCTGAGGTGTTGGTGTCCGTGGATGTGTGTGGCGGGGTCTTGGAGGGTGGCGGGCTCTCAGAGTAGGGTTTCCTGAGAGGGCCAGTGTGTTGGCGCAGGCAGAGATCCAGCGGTGGAGGTTGCGTGCTGAGGTGTTGGTGTCCGTGGATGTGTGTGGCGGGGTCTTGGAGGGTGGCGGGCTCTCAGAGTAGGGTTTCCTGAGAGGGCCAGTGTGTTGGCGCAGGGAGAGATACAGCGGTGGAGGTTGCGTGCTGAGGTGTTGGTGTCCGTGGATGTGTGTGGCGGGGTCTTGGAGGGTGGCGGGCTCTCAGAGTAGGGTTTCTTGAGAGGGCCAGTGTGTTGGCGCAGGCAGAGATCCAGCGGTGGAGGTTGCGTGCTGAGGTGTTGGTGTCCGTGGATGTGTGTGGCGGGGTCTTGGAGGGTGGCGGGCTCTCAGAGTAGGGTTTCCTGAGAGGGCCAGTGTGTTGGCGCAGGGAGAGATCCAGCGGTGGAGGTTGCGTGGTGAGGTGTTGGTGTCCGTGGATGTGTGTGGCGGGGTCTTGGAGGGTGGCGGGCTCTCAGAGTAGGGTTTCCTGAGAGGGCCAGTGTGTTGGCGCAGGGAGAGATCCAGCGGTGGAGGTTGCGTGCTGAGGTGTTGGTGTCCGTGGATGTGTGTGGTGGGGTCTTGGAGGGTGGCGGGCTCTCAGAGTAGGGTTTCTTGAGAGGGCCAGTGAGTTGGCGCAGGCAGAGATCCAGCGGTGGAGGTTGCGTGCTGAGGTGTTGGTGTCCGTGGATGTGTGTGGCGGGGTCTTGGAGGGTGGCGGGCTCTCAGAGTAGGGTTTCCTGAGAGGGCCAGTGTGTTGGCGCAGGGAGAGATCCAGCGGTGGAGGTTGCGTGCTGAGGTGTTGGTGTCCGTGGATGTGTGTGGCGGGGTCTTGGAGGGTGGCGGGCTCTCAGAGTAGGGTTTACTGAGAGGGCCAGTGTGTTGGCGCAGGGAGAGATCCAGCGGTGGAGGTTGCGTGCTGAGGTCTTGGTGTCCGTGGATGTGTGTGGCGGGGTCTTGGAGGGTGGCGGGCTCTCAGAGTAGGATTTCCTGAGAGGGCCAGTGTGTTGGCGCAGGCAGAGATCCAGCGGTGGAGGTTGAGTGCTGAGGTGTTGGTGTCCGTGGATGTGTGTGGCAGGGTCTTGGAGGGTGGCGGGCTCTCAGAGTAGGGTTTCCTGAGAGGGCCAGTGTGTTGGCGCAGGCAGAGATCCAGCGGTGGAGGTTGCGTGCTGAGGTGTTGGTGTCCGTGGATGTGTGTGGCGGGGTCTTGGAGGGTGGCGGGCTCTCAGAGTAGGGTTTCCTGAGAGGGCCAGTGTGTTGGCGCGGGCTGAGATCCAGCGGTGGAGGTTGCGTGCTGAGGTGCTGGTGTCCGTGGATGTGTGTGGCGGGGTCTTGGAGGGTGGCGGGCTCTCAGAGTAGGGTTTCCTGAGAGGGCCAGTGTGTTGGCCCAGGCAGAGATCCAGCGGTGGAGGTTGCATGCTGAGGTGTTGGTGTCCGTGGATGTGTGTGGCGGGGTCTTGGAGGGTGGCGGGCTCTCAGAGTAGGGTTTCTTGAGAGGGCCAGTGTGTTGGCGCAGGCAGAGATCCAGCGGTGGAGGTTGCGTGCTGAGGTGTTGGTGTCCGTGGATGTGTGTGGCGGGGTCTTGGAGGGTGGCGGGCTCTCAGAGTAGGGTTTCCTGAGAGGGCCAGTGTGTTGGCGCAGGCAGAGATCCAGCGGTGGAGGTTGCGTGCTGAGGTGTTGGTTTCCGTGGATGTGTGTGGCGGGGTCTTGGAGGGTGGCGGGCTCTCAGAGTAGGGTTTCCTGAGAGGGCCAGTGTGTTGGCGCGGGCTGAGATCCAGCGGTGGAGGTTGCGTGCTGAGGTGTTGGTGTCCGTGGATGTGTGTGGCGGGGTCTTGGAGGGTGGCGGGCTCTCAGAGTAGGGTTTCCTGAGAGGGCCAGTGTGTTGGCGCAGGCAGAGATCCAGCGGTGGAGGTTGCGTGCTGAGGTGTTGGTGTCCGTGGATGTGTGTGGCGGGGTCTTGGAGGGTGGCGGGCTCTCAGAGTAGGGTTTCCTGAGAGGGCCAGTGTGTTGGCGCAGGCAGAGATCCAGCGGTGGAGGTTGCGTGCTGAGGTGTTGGTGTCCGTGGATGTGTGTGGCGGGGTCTTGGAGGGTGGCGGGCTTTCAGAGTAGGGTTTCCTGAGAGGGCCAGTGTGTTGGCGCAGGCAGAGATCCAGCGGTGGAGGTTGCGTGCTGAGGTGTTGGTGTCCGTGGATGTGTGTGGCGGGGTCTTGGAGGGTGGCGGGCTCTTAGAGTAGGGTTTCCTGAGAGGGCCAGTGTGTTGGCGCAGGCAGAGATCCAGCGGTGGAGGTTGCGTGCTGAGGTGTTGGTGTCCATGGATGTGTGTGGCGGGGTCTTGGAGGGTGGCGGGCTCTCAGAGTAGGGTTTCCTGAGAGGGCCAGTGTGTTGGCGCAGGCAGAGATCCAGCGGTGGAGGTTGCGTGCTGAGGTGTTGGTGTCCGTGGATGTGTGTGGCGGGGTCTTGGAGGGTGGCGGGCTCTCAGAGTAGGGTTTCCAGAGAGGGCCAGTGTGTTGGCGCAGGCAGAGATCCAGCGGTGGAGGTTGCCTGCTGAGGTGTTGGTGTCCGTGAATGTGTGTGGCGGGGTCTTGGAGGGTGCCGGGCTCTCAGAGTAGGGTTTCCTGAGAGGGCCAGTGTGTTGGCGCGGGCTTAGATCCAGCGGTGGAGGTTGCGTGCTGAGGTGTTGGTGTCCGTGGATGTGTGTGGCGGGGTATTGGAGGGTGGCGGGCTCTCAGAGTAGGGTTTCCTGAGAGGGCCAGTGTGTTGGCGCAGGCAGAGATCCAGCGGTGGAGGTTGCGTGCTGAGGTGTTGGTGTCCGTGGATGTGTTTGGCGGGGTCTTGGAGGGTGGCGGGCTCTCAGAGTAGGGTTTCCTGAGAGGGCCAGTTTGTTGGCGCAGGCAGAGATCCAGCGGTGGAGGTTGCGTGCTGAGGTGTTGGTGTCCGTGGATGTGTGTGGCGGGGTCTTGGAGGGTGGCGGGCTCTCAGAGTAGGGTTTCCTGAGAGGGCCAGTGTGTTGGCGCAGGCAGAGATCCAGCGGTGGAGGTTGCGTGCTGAGGTGTTGGTGTCCGTGGATGTGTGTGGCGGGGTCTTGGAGGGTGGCGGGCTTTCAGAGTAGGGTTTCCTGAGAGGGCCAGTGTGTTGGCGCAGGCAGAGATCCAGCGGTGGAGGTTGCGTGCTGAGGTGTTGGTGTCCGTGGATGTGTGTGGCGGGGTCTTGGAGGGTGGCGGGCTCTCAGAGTAGGGTTTCCTGAGAGGGCCAGTGTGTTGGCGCAGGGAGAGATCCAGCGGTGGAGGTTGCGTGGTGAGGTGTTGGTGTCCGTGGATGTGTGTGGCGGGGTCTTGGAGGGTGGCGGGCTCTCAGAGTAGGGTTTCCTGAGAGGGCCAGTGTGTTGGCGCAGGGAGAGATCCAGCGGTGGAGGTTGCGTGCTGAGGTGTTGGTGTCCGTGGATGTGTGTGGTGGGGTCTTGGAGGGTGGCAGGCTCTCAGAGTAGGGTTTCTTGAGAGGGCCAGTGAGTTGGCGCAGGCAGAGATCCAGCGGTGGAGGTTGCGTGCTGAGGTGTTGGTGTCCGTGGATGTGTGTGGCGGGGTCTTGGAGGGTGGCGGGCTCTCAGAGTAGGGTTTCCTGAGAGGGCCAGTGTGTTGGCGCAGGGAGAGATCCAGCGGTGGAGGTTGCATGCTGAGGTGTTGGTGTCCGTGGATGTGTGTGGCGGGGTCTTGGAGGGTGGCGGGCTCTCAGAGTAGGGTTTCTTGAGAGGGCCAGTGTGTTGGCGCAGGCAGAGATCCAGCGGTGGAGGTTGCGTGCTGAGGTGTTGGTGTCCGTGGATGTGTGTGGCGGGGTCTTGGAGGGTGGCGGGCTTTCAGAGTAGGGTTTCCTGAGAGGGCCAGTGTGTTGGCGCAGGCAGAGATCCAGCGGTGGAGGTTGCGTGCTGAGGTGTTGGTGTCCGTGGATGTGTGTGGCGGGGTCTTGGAGGGTGGCGGGCTCTCAGAGTAGGGTTTCCTGAGAGGGCCAGTGTGTTGGCGCAGGGAGAGATCCAGCGGTGGAGGTTGCGTGGTGAGGTGTTGGTGTCCGTGGATGTGTGTGGCGGGGTCTTGGAGGGTGGCGGGCTCTCAGAGTAGGGTTTCCTGAGAGGGCCAGTGTGTTGGCGCAGGGAGAGATCCAGCGGTGGAGGTTGCGTGCTGAGGTGTTGGTGTCCATGGATGTGTGTGGCGGGGTCTTGGAGGGTGGCGGGCTCTCAGAGTAGGGTTTCCTGAGAGGGCCAGTGTGTTGGCGCAGGGAGAGATCCAGCGGTGGAGGTTGCGTGCTGAGGTGTTGGTGTCCGTGGATGTGTGTGGCGGGGTCTTGGAGGGTGGCGGGCTCTCAGAGTAGGGTTTACTGAGAGGGCCAGTGTGTTGGCGCAGGGAGAGATCCAGCGGTGGAGGTTGCGTGCTGAGGTCTTGGTGTCCGTGGATGTGTGTGGCGGGGTCTTGGAGGGTGGCGGGCTCTCAGAGTAGGATTTCCTGAGAGGGCCAGTGTGTTGGCGCAGGCAGAGATCCAGCGGTGGAGGTTGAGTGCTGAGGTGTTGGTGTCCGTGGATGTGTGTGGCAGGGTCTTGGAGGGTGGCGGGCTCTCAGAGTAGGGTTTCCTGAGAGGGCCAGTGTGTTGGCGCAGGCAGAGATCCAGCGGTGGAGGTTGCGTGCTGAGGTGTTGGTGTCCGTGGATGTGTGTGGCGGGGTCTTGGAGGGTGGCGGGCTCTCAGAGTAGGGTTTCCTGAGAGGGCCAGTGTGTTGGCGCGGGCTGAGATCCAGCGGTGGAGGTTGCGTGCTGAGGTGCTGGTGTCCGTGGATGTGTGTGGCGGGGTCTTGGAGGGTGGTGGGCTCTCAGAGTAGGGTTTCCTGAGAGGGCCAGTGTGTTGGCCCAGGCAGAGATCCAGCGGTGGAGGTTGCATGCTGAGGTGTTGGTGTCCGTGGATGTGTGTGGCGGGGTCTTGGAGGGTGGCGGGCTCTCAGAGTAGGGTTTCTTGAGAGGGCCAGTGTGTTGGCGCAGGCAGAGATCCAGCGGTGGAGGTTGCGTGCTGAGGTGTTGGTGTCCGTGGATGTGTGTGGCGGGGTCTTGGAGGGTGGCGGGCTCTCAGAGTAGGGTTTCCTGAGAGGGCCAGTGTGTTGGCGCTGGCAGAGATCCAGCGGTGGAGGTTGCGTGCTGAGGTGTTGGTTTCCGTGGATGTGTGTGGCGGGGTCTTGGAGGGTGGCGGGCTCTCAGAGTAGGGTTTCCTGAGAGGGCCAGTGTGTTGGCGCGGGCTGAGATCCAGCGGTGGAGGTTGCGTGCTGAGGTGTTGGTGTCCGTGGATGTGTGTGGCGGGGTCTTGGAGGGTGGCGGGCTCTCAGAGTAGGGTTTCCTGAGAGGGCCAGTGTGTTGGCGCAGGCAGAGATCCAGCGGTGGAGGTTGCGTGCTGAGGTGTTGGTGTCCGTGGATGTGTGTGGCGGGGTCTTGGAGGGTGGCGGGCTCTCAGAGTAGGGTTTCCTGAGAGGGCCAGTGTGTTGGCGCAGGCAGAGATCCAGCGGTGGAGGTTGCGTGCTGAGGTGTTGGTGTC
The DNA here is from genome assembly GCF_964261635.1 of Lissotriton helveticus. NCBI lineage: Eukaryota > Metazoa > Chordata > Amphibia > Caudata > Salamandridae > Lissotriton > Lissotriton helveticus. Next base: position 1,216,933,425 of record NC_136071.1, on the reverse strand, counting down.
CGTGGATGTGTGTGGCGGGGTCTTGGAGGGTGGCGGGCTTTCAGAGTAGGGTTTCCTGAGAGGGCCAGTGTGTTGGCGCAGGCAGAGATCCAGCGGTGGAGGTTGCGTGCTGAGGTGTTGGTGTCCGTGGATGTGTGTGGCGGGGTCTTGGAGGGTGGCGGGCTCTTAGAGTAGGGTTTCCTGAGAGGGCCAGTGTGTTGGCGCAGGCAGAAATTCAGCGGTGGAGGTTGCGTGCTGAGGTGTTGGTGTCCATGGATGTGTGTGGCGGGGTCTTGGAGGGTGGCGGGCTCTCAGAGTAGGGTTTCCTGAGAGGGCCAGTGTGTTGGCGCAGGCAGAGATCCAGCGGTGGAGGTTGCGTGCTGAGGTGTTGGTGTCCGTGGATGTGTGTGGCGGGGTCTTGGAGGGTGGCGGGCTCTCAGAGTAGGGTTTCCAGAGAGGGCCAGTGTGTTGGCGCAGGCAGAGATCCAGCGGTGGAGGTTGCCTGCTGAGGTGTTGGTGTCCGTGAATGTGTGTGGCGGGGTCTTGGAGGGTGGCGGGCTCTCAGAGTAGGGTTTCCTGAGAGGGCCAGTGTGTTGGCGCAGGCAGAGATCCAGCGGTGGAGGTTGCGTGCTGAGGTGTTGGTTTCCGTGGATGTGTGTGGCGGGGTCTTGGAGGGTGGCGGGCTCTCAGAGTAGGGTTTCCTGAGAGGGCCAGTGTGTTGGCGCGGGCTTAGATCCAGCGATGGAGGTTGCGTGCTGAGGTGTTGGTGTCCGTGGATGTGTGTGGCGGGGTATTGGAGGGTGGCGGGCTCTCAGAGTAGGGTTTCCTGAGAGGGCCAGTGTGTTGGCGCAGGCAGAGATCCAGCGGTGGAGGTTGCGTGCTGAGGTGTTGGTGTCCGTGGATGTGTGTGGCGGGGTCTTGGAGGGTGGCGGGCTCTCAGAGTAGGGTTTCCTGAGAGGGCCAGTGTGTTGGCGCAGGCAGAGATCCAGCGGTGGAGGTTGCGTGCTGAGGTGTTGGTTTCCGTGGATGTGTGTGGCGGGGTCTTGGAGGGTGGCGGGCTCTCAGAGTAGGGTTTCCTGAGAGGGCCAGTGTGTTGGCGCGGGCTTAGATCCAGCGATGGAGGTTGCGTGCTGAGGTGTTGGTGTCCGTGGATGTGTGTGGCGGGGTATTGGAGGGTGGCGGGCTCTCAGAGTAGGGTTTCCTGAGAGGGCCAGTGTGTTGGCGCAGGCAGAGATCCAGCGGTGGAGGTTGCGTGCTGAGGTGTTGGTGTCCGTGGATGTGTGTGGCGGGGTCTTGGAGGGTGGCGGGCTCTCAGAGTAGGGTTTCCTGAGAGGGCCAGTGTGTTGGCGCAGGCAGAGATCCAGCGGTGGAGGTTGCGTGCTGAGGTGTTGGTGTCCGTGGATGTGTGTGGCGGGGTCTTGGAGGGTGGCGGGCTCTCAGAGTAGGGTTTCCTGAGAGGGCCAGTGTGTTGGCGCAGGCAGAGATCCAGCGGTGGAGGTTGCGTGCTGAGGTGTTGGTGTCCGTGGATGTGTGTGGCGGGGTCTTGGAGGGTGGCGGGCTTTCAGAGTAGGGTTTCCTGAGAGGGCCAGTGTGTTGGCGCAGGCAGAGATCCAGCGGTGGAGGTTGCGTGCTGAGGTGTTGGTGTCCGTGGATGTGTGTGGCGGGGTCTTGGAGGGTGGCGGGCTCTTAGAGTAGGGTTTCCTGAGAGGGCCAGTGTGTTGGCGCAGGCAGAAATTCAGCGGTGGAGGTTGCGTGCTGAGGTGTTGGTGTCCATGGATGTGTGTGGCGGGGTCTTGGAGGGTGGCGGGCTCTCAGAGTAGGGTTTCCTGAGAGGGCCAGTGTGTTGGCGCAGGCAGAGATCCAGCGGTGGAGGTTGCGTGCTGAGGTGTTGGTGTCCGTGGATGTGTGTGGCGGGGTCTTGGAGGGTGGCGGGCTCTCAGAGTAGGGTTTCCAGAGAGGGCCAGTGTGTTGGCGCAGGCAGAGATCCAGCGGTGGAGGTTGCCTGCTGAGGTGTTGGTGTCCGTGAATGTGTGTGGCGGGGTCTTGGAGGGTGGCGGGCTCTCAGAGTAGGGTTTCCTGAGAGGGCCAGTGTGTTGGCGCAGGCAGAGATCCAGCGGTGGAGGTTGCGTGCTGAGGTGTTGGTTTCCGTGGATGTGTGTGGCGGGGTCTTGGAGGGTGGCGGGCTCTCAGAGTAGGGTTTCCTGAGAGGGCCAGTGTGTTGGCGCGGGCTTAGATCCAGCGATGGAGGTTGCGTGCTGAGGTGTTGGTGTCCGTGGATGTGTGTGGCGGGGTATTGGAGGGTGGCGGGCTCTCAGAGTAGGGTTTCCTGAGAGGGCCAGTGTGTTGGCGCAGGCAGAGATCCAGCGGTGGAGGTTGCGTGCTGAGGTGTTGGTGTCCGTGGATGTGTGTGGCGGGGTCTTGGAGGGTGGCGGGCTCTCAGAGTAGGGTTTCCTGAGAGGGCCAGTGTGTTGGCGCAGGCAGAGATCCAGCGGTGGAGGTTGCGTGCTGAGGTGTTGGTTTCCGTGGATGTGTGTGGCGGGGTCTTGGAGGGTGGCGGGCTCTCAGAGTAGGGTTTCCTGAGAGGGCCAGTGTGTTGGCGCGGGCTTAGATCCAGCGATGGAGGTTGCGTGCTGAGGTGTTGGTGTCCGTGGATGTGTGTGGCGGGGTATTGGAGGGTGGCGGGCTCTCAGAGTAGGGTTTCCTGAGAGGGCCAGTGTGTTGGCGCAGGCAGAGATCCAGCGGTGGAGGTTGCGTGCTGAGGTGTTGGTGTCCGTGGATGTGTTTGGCGGGGTCTTGGAGGGTGGCGGGCTCTCAGAGTAGGGTTTCCTGAGAGGGCCAGTTTGTTGGCGCAGGCAGAGATCCAGCGGTGGAGGTTGCGTGCTGAGGTGTTGGTGTCCGTGGATGTGTGTGGCGGGGTCTTGGAGGGTGGCGGGCTCTCAGAGTAGGGTTTCCTGAGAGGGCCAGTGTGTTGGCGCAGGCAGAGATCCAGCGGTGGAGGTTGCGTGCTGAGGTGTTGGTGTCCGTGGATGTGTGTGGCGGGGTCTTGGAGGGTGGCGGGCTTTCAGAGTAGGGTTTCCTGAGAGGGCCAGTGTGTTGGCGCAGGCAGAGATCCAGCGGTGAAGGTTGCGTGCTGAGGTGTTGGTGTCCGTGGATGTGTGTGGCGGGGTCTTGGAGGGTGGCGGGCTCTCAGAGTAGGGTTTCCTGAGAGGGCCAGTGTGTTGGCGCAGGGAGAGATCCAGCAGTGGAGGTTGCGTGGTGAGGTGTTGGTGTCCGTGGATGTGTGTGGCGGGGTCTTGGAGGGTGGCGGGCTCTCAGAGTAGGGTTTCCTGAGAGGGCCAGTGTGTTGGCGCAGGGAGAGATCCAGCGGTGGAGGTTGCGTGCTGAGGTGTTGGTGTCCGTGGATGTGTGTGGTGGGGTCTTGGAGGGTGGCGGGCTCTCAGAGTAGGGTTTCTTGAGAGGGCCAGTGAGTTGGCGCAGGCAGAGATCCAGCGGTGGAGGTTGCGTGCTGAGGTGTTGGTGTCCGTGGATGTGTGTGGCGGGGTCTTGGAGGGTGGCGGGCTCTCAGAGTAGGGTTTCCTGAGAGGGCCAGTGTGTTGGCGCAGGGAGAGATCCAGCGGTGGAGGTTGCATGCTGAGGTGTTGGTGTCCGTGGATGTGTGTGGCGGGGTCTTGGAGGGTGGCGGGCTCTCAGAGTAGGGTTTCTTGAGAGGGCCAGTGTGTTGGCGCAGGCAGAGATCCAGCGGTGGAGGTTGCGTGCTGAGGTGTTGGTGTCCGTGGATGTGTGTGGCGGGGTCTTGGAGGGTGGCGGGCTTTCAGAGTAGGGTTTCCTGAGAGGGCCAGTGTGTTGGCGCAGGCAGAGATCCAGCGGTGGAGGTTGCGTGCTGAGGTGTTGGTGTCCGTGGATGTGTGTGGCGGGGTCTTGGAGGGTGTCGGGCTCTCAGAGTAGGGTTTCCTGAGAGGGCCAGTGTGTTGGCGCAGGGAGAGATCCAGCGGTGGAGGTTGCGTGGTGAGGTGTTGGTGTCCGTGGATGTGTGTGGCGGGGTCTTGGAGGGTGGCGGGCTCTCAGAGTAGGGTTTCCTGAGAGGGCCAGTGTGTTGGCGCAGGGAGAGATCCAGCGGTGGAGGTTGCGTGCTGAGGTGTTGGTGTCCGTGGATGTGTGTGGTGGGGTCTTGGAGGGTGGCGGGCTCTCAGAGTAGGGTTTCTTGAGAGGGCCAGTGAGTTGGCGCAGGCAGAGATCCAGCGGTGGAGGTTGCGTGCTGAGGTGTTGGTGTCCGTGGATGTGTGTGGCGGGGTCTTGGAGGGTGGCGGGCTCTCAGAGTAGGGTTTCCTGAGAGGGCCAGTGTGTTGGCGCAGGGAGAGATCCAGCGGTGGAGGTTGCGTGCTGAGGTGTTGGTGTCCGTGGATGTGTGTGGCGGGGTCTTGGAGGGTGGCGGGCTCTCAGAGTAGGGTTTACTGAGAGGGCCAGTGTGTTGGCGCAGGGAGAGATCCAGCGGTGGAGGTTGCGTGCTGAGGTCTTGGTGTCCGTGGATGTGTGTGGCGGGGTCTTGGAGGGTGGCGGGCTCTCAGAGTAGGATTTCCTGAGAGGGCCAGTGTGTTGGCGCAGGCAGAGATCCAGCGGTGGAGGTTGAGTGCTGAGGTGTTGGTGTCCGTGGATGTGTGTGGCAGGGTCTTGGAGGGTGGCGGGCTCTCAGAGTAGGGTTTCCTGAGAGGGCCAGTGTGTTGGCGCAGGCAGAGATCCAGCGGTGGAGGTTGCGTGCTGAGGTGTTGGTGTCCGTGGATGTGTGTGGCGGGGTCTTGGAGGGTGGCGGGCTCTCAGAGTAGGGTTTCCTGAGAGGGCCAGTGTGTTGGCGCGGGCTGAGATCCAGCGGTGGAGGTTGCGTGCTGAGGTGCTGGTGTCCGTGGATGTGTGTGGCGGGGTCTTGGAGGGTGGCGGGCTCTCAGAGTAGGGTTTCCTGAGAGGGCCAGTGTGTTGGCCCAGGCAGAGATCCAGCGGTGGAGGTTGCATGCTGAGGTGTTGGTGTCCGTGGATGTGTGTGGCGGGGTCTTGGAGGGTGGCGGGCTCTCAGAGTAGGGTTTCTTGAGAGGGCCAGTGTGTTGGCGCAGGCAGAGATCCAGCGGTGGAGGTTGCGTGCTGAGGTGTTGGTGTCCGTGGATGTGTGTGGCGGGGTCTTGGAGGGTGGCGGGCTCTCAGAGTAGGGTTTCCTGAGAGGGCCAGTGTGTTGGCGCAGGCAGAGATCCAGCGGTGGAGGTTGCGTGCTGAGGTGTTGGTTTCCGTGGATGTGTGTGGCGGGGTCTTGGAGGGTGGCGGGCTCTCAGAGTAGGGTTTCCTGAGAGGGCCAGTGTGTTGGCGCGGGCTGAGATCCAGCGGTGGAGGTTGCGTGCTGAGGTGTTGGTGTCCGTGGATGTGTGTGGCGGGGTCTTGGAGGGTGGCGGGCTCTCAGAGTAGGGTTTCCTGAGAGGGCCAGTGTGTTGGCGCAGGCAGAGATCCAGCGGTGGAGGTTGCGTGCTGAGGTGTTGGTGTCCGTGGATGTGTGTGGCGGGGTCTTGGAGGGTGGCGGGCTCTCAGAGTAGGGTTTCCTGAGAGGGCCAGTGTGTTGGCGCAGGCAGAGATCCAGCGGTGGAGGTTGCGTGCTGAGGTGTTGGTGTCCGTGGATGTGTGTGGCGGGGTCTTGGAGGGTGGCGGGCTTTCAGAGTAGGGTTTCCTGAGAGGGCCAGTGTGTTGGCGCAGGCAGAGATCCAGCGGTGGAGGTTGCGTGCTGAGGTGTTGGTGTCCGTGGATGTGTGTGGCGGGGTCTTGGAGGGTGGCGGGCTCTTAGAGTAGGGTTTCCTGAGAGGGCCAGTGTGTTGGCGCAGGCAGAGATCCAGCGGTGGAGGTTGCGTGCTGAGGTGTTGGTGTCCATGGATGTGTGTGGCGGGGTCTTGGAGGGTGGCGGGCTCTCAGAGTAGGGTTTCCTGAGAGGGCCAGTGTGTTGGCGCAGGCAGAGATCCAGCGGTGGAGGTTGCGTGCTGAGGTGTTGGTGTCCGTGGATGTGTGTGGCGGGGTCTTGGAGGGTGGCGGGCTCTCAGAGTAGGGTTTCCAGAGAGGGCCAGTGTGTTGGCGCAGGCAGAGATCCAGCGGTGGAGGTTGCCTGCTGAGGTGTTGGTGTCCGTGAATGTGTGTGGCGGGGTCTTGGAGGGTGGCGGGCTCTCAGAGTAGGGTTTCCTGAGAGGGCCAGTGTGTTGGCGCAGGCAGAGATCCAGCGGTGGAGGTTGCGTGCTGAGGTGTTGGTTTCCGTGGATGTGTGTGGCGGGGTCTTGGAGGGTGGCGGGCTCTCAGAGTAGGGTTTCCTGAGAGGGCCAGTGTGTTGGCGCGGGCTTAGATCCAGCGATGGAGGTTGCGTGCTGAGGTGTTGGTTTCCGTGGATGTGTGTGGCGGGGTCTTGGAGGGTGGCGGGCTCTCAGAGTAGGGTTTCCTGAGAGGGCCAGTGTGTTGGCGCAGGCAGAGATCCAGCGGTGGAGGTTGCGTGCTGAGGTGTTGGTGTCCATGGATGTGTGTGGCGGGGTCTTGGAGGGTGGCGGGCTCTCAGAGTAGGGTTTCCTGAGAGGGCCAGTGTGTTGGCGCAGGCAGAGATCCAGCGGTGGAGGTTGCGTGCTGAGGTGTTGGTGTCCGTGGATGTGTGTGGCGGGGTCTTGGAGGGTGGCGGGCTCTCAGAGTAGGGTTTCCAGAGAGGGCCAGTGTGTTGGCGCAGGCAGAGATCCAGCGGTGGAGGTTGCCTGCTGAGGTGTTGGTGTCCGTGAATGTGTGTGGCGGGGTCTTGGAGGGTGCCGGGCTCTCAGAGTAGGGTTTCCTGAGAGGGCCAGTGTGTTGGCGCAGGCAGAGATCCAGCGGTGGAGGTTGCATGCTGAGGTGTTGGTGTCCGTGGATGTGTGTGGCGGGGTCTTGGAGGGTGGCGGGCTCTCAGAGTAGGGTTTCTTGAGAGGGCCAGTGTGTTGGCGCAGGCAGAGATCCAGCGGTGGAGGTTGCGTGCTGAGGTGTTGGTGTCCGTGGATGTGTGTGGCGGGGTCTTGGAGGGTGGCGGGCTCTCAGAGTAGGGTTTCCTGAGAGGGCCAGTGTGTTGGCGCAGGCAGAGATCCAGCGGTGGAGGTTGCGTGCTGAGGTGTTGGTTTCCGTGGATGTGTGTGGCGGGGTCTTGGAGGGTGGCGGGCTCTCAGAGTAGGGTTTCCTGAGAGGGCCAGTGTGTTGGCGCGGGCTTAGATCCAGCGGTGGAGGTTGCGTGCTGAGGTGTTGGTGTCCGTGGATGTGTGTGGCGGGGTATTGGAGGGTGGCGGGCTCTCAGAGTAGGGTTTCCTGAGAGGGCCAGTGTGTTGGCGCAGGCAGAGATCCAGCGGTGGAGGTTGCGTGCTGAGGTGTTGGTGTCCGTGGATGTGTTTGGCGGGGTCTTGGAGGGTGGCGGGCTCTCAGAGTAGGGTTTCCTGAGAGGGACAGTTTGTTGGCGCAGGCAGAGATCCAGCGGTGGAGGTTGCGTGCTGAGGTGTTGGTGTCCGTGGATGTGTGTGGCGGGGTCTTGGAGGGTGGCGGGCTCTCAGAGTAGGGTTTCCTGAGAGGGCCAGTGTGTTGGCGCAGGCAGAGATCCAGCGGTGGAGGTTGCGTGCTGAGGTGTTGGTGTCCGTGGATGTGTGTGGCGGGGTCTTGGAGGGTGGCGGGCTTTCAGAGTAGGGTTTCCTGAGAGGGCCAGTGTGTTGGCGCAGGCAGAGATCCAGCGGTGGAGGTTGCGTGCTGAGGTGTTGGTGTCCGTGGATGTGTGTGGCGGGGTCTTGGAGGGTGGCGGGCTCTCAGAGTAGGGTTTCCTGAGAGGGACAGTGTGTTGGCGCAGGCAGAGATCCAGCGGTGGAGGTTGCGTGCTGAGGTGTTGGTGTCCATGGATGTGTGTGGCGGGGTCTTGGAGGGTGGCGGGCTCTCAGAGTAGGGTTTCCTGAGAGGGCCAGTGTGTTGGCGCAGGCAGAGATCCAGCGGTGGAGGTTGCGTGCTGAGGTGTTGGTGTCCGTGGATGTGTGTGGCGGGGTCTTGGAGGGTGGCGGGCTCTCAGAGTAGGGTTTCCTGAGAGGGCCAGTGTGTTGGCGCAGGCAGAGATCCAGCGGTGGAGGTTGCCTGCTGAGGTGTTGGTGTCCGTGGATGTGTGTGGCGGGGTCTTGGAGGGTGCCGGGCTCTCAGAGTAGGGTTTCCTGAGAGGGCCAGTGTGTTGGCGCAGGCAGAGATCCAGCGGTGGAGGTTGCGTGCTGAGGTGTTGGTGTCCGTGGATGTGTGTGGCGGGGTCTTGGAGGGTGGCGGGCTCTCAGAGATAGGTTTTCCTGAGAGGGCCAGTGTGTTGGCGCAGGCAGAGATCCAGCGGTGGAGGTTGCGTGCTGAGGTGTTGGTGTCCGTGGATGTGTGTGGCGGGGTCTTGGAGGGTGGCGGGCTCTCAGAGTAGGGTTTCCTGAGAGGGCCAGTGTGTTGGCGCAGGCAAAGATCCAGCGGTGGAGGTTGCGTGCTGAGGTGTTGGTGTCCGTGGATGTGTGTGGCGGGGTCTTGGAGGGTGGCGGGCTCTCAGAGTAGGGTTTCCTGAGAGGGCCAGTGTGTTGGCGCAGGCAGAGATCCAGCAGTGGAGGTTGCGTGCTGAGGTGTTGGTGTCCGTGGATGTGTGTGGCGGGGTCTTGGAGGGTGGCGGGCTCTCAGAGTAGGGTTTCCTGAGAGGGCCAGTGTGTTGGCGCAGGCAGAGATCCAGCGGTGGAGGTTGCGTGCTGAGGTGTTGGTGTCCGTGGATGTGTGTGGCGGCGTCTTGGAGGGTGGCGGGCTCTCAGAGTAGGGTTTCCTGAGAGGGCCAGTGTGTTGGCGCAGGCAGAGATCCAGCGGTGGAGGTTGCGTGCTGAGGTGCTGGTGTCGGTGGATGTGTGTGGTGGGGTCTTGGAGGGTGGCGGGCTCTCAGAGTAGGGTTTCCTGAGAAGGCCAGTGTGTTGGCGCAGGCAGAGATCCAGCGGTGGAGGTTGCGTGCTGAGGTGTTGGTGTCTGTGGATGTGTGTGGCGGGGTCTTGGAGGGTGGCGGGCTGTTATGTTATGTTATGTTACTTTATTTCTTTTATAGCGCACGGCAACTCCAAAGGAGCATCCCGGCGCTTTGGTAAAGAAAGACAGCATAGAAAGCAACCACACAACAAAGGAACAGAAAGAAAGACTATTTCCTAAAAAGCCATGTCTTCAGATCCTTTCTAAAAGTCAGAAGACAGGGAGCCGATCTCAGGGACACTGGTAATTCGTTCCATGCCTTGGGTGTCAGATAGCGGAAAGAACGACCTCCCAATCGTGCACGACGAATTACAGGAACTTTAAGCAAAGACAGACCCGATGACCTGAGATTCCTGCTTGGCACATACCGGAAAACACGTTTCCCAATATATTTGGGGCCAATACCATTAAGGGCCTTGAAGGCCACAGTCAGGCATTTAAAAAGGACCTGCTTGGAGATAGGTAGCCAATGAAGAGTGTTCCGCGACTTCCTCTCAGAGTAGGGTTTCCTGAGAGGGCCAGTGTGTTGGCGCAGGCAGAGATCCAGCGGTGGAGGTTGCGTGCTGAGGTGTTGGTGTCCGTGGATGTGTGTGGCGGGGTCTTGGAGGGTGGCGGGCTCTCAGAGTAGGGTTTCCTGAGAGGGCCAGTGTGTTGGCGCAGGCAGAGATCCAGCGGTGGAGGTTGCGTGCTGAGGTGCTGGTGTCCGTGGATGTGTTTGGCGGGGTCTTGGAGGGTGGCGGGCTCTCAGAGTAGGGTTTCCTGAGAGGGCCAGTGTGTTGGCGCAGGCAGAGATCCAGCGGTGGAGGTTGCGTGCTGAGGTGTTGGTGTCCGTGGATGTGTGTGGCGGGGTCTTGGAGGGTGGCGGGCTCTCAGAGTAGGGTTTCCTGAGAGGGCCAGTGTGTTGGCGCAGGCAGAGATCCAGCGGTGGAGGTTGCGTGCTGAGGTGTTGGTGTCCGTGGATGTGTGTGGCGGGGTCTTGGAGGGTGGCGGGCTCTCAGAGTAGGGTTTCCTGAGAGGGCCAGTGTGTTGGCGCGGGCTGAGATCCAGCGGTGGAGGTTGCGTGCTGAGGTGTTGGTGTCCGTGGATGTGTGTGGCGGGGTCTTGGAGGGTGGCGGGCTCTCAGAGTAGGGTTTCCTGAGAGGGCCAGTGTGTTGGCGCGGGCTGAGATCCAGCGGTGGAGGTTGCGTGCTGAGGTGTTGGTGTCCGTGGATGTGTGTGGCGGGGTCTTGGAGGGTGGCGGGCTCTCAGAGTAGGGTTTCCTGAGAGGGCCAGTGTGTTGGCGCAGGCAGAGATCCAGCGGTGGAGGTTGCGTGCTGAGGTGTTGGTGTCCGTGGATGTGTGTGGCGGGGTCTTGGAGGGTGCCGGGCTCTCAGAGTAGGGTTTCCTGAGAGGGCCAGTGTTTTGGCGCAGGCAGAGATCCAGCGGTGGAGGTTGCATGCTGAGGTGTTGGTGTCCGTGGATGTGTGTGGCGGGGTCTTGGAGGGTGGCGGGCTCTCAGAGTAGGGTTTCCTGAGAGGGCCAGTGTGTTGGCGCAGGCAGAGATCCAGCGGTGGAGGTTGCGTGCTGAGGTGTTGGTGTCCGTGGATGTGTGTGGCGGGGTCTTGGAGGGTGGCGGGCTCTCAGAGTAGGGTTTCCTGAGAGGGCCAGTGTGTTGGCGCAGGCAGAGATCCAGCGGTGGAGGTTGCGTGCTGAGGTGCTGGTGTCCGTGGATGTGTGTGGCGGGGTCTTGAAGGGTGGCGGGCTCTCAGAGTAGGGTTTCCTGAGAGGGCCAGTGTGTTGGCGCAGGCAGAGATCCAGCGGTGGAGGTTGCGTGCTGAGGTGTTGGTGTCCGTGGATGTGTGTGGCGGGGTCTTGGAGGGTGGCGGGCTCTCAGAGTAGGGTTTCCTGAGAGGGCCAGTGTGTTGGCGCAGGCAGAGATCCAGCGGTGGAGGTTGCGTGCTGAGGTTTTGGTGTCCGTGGATGTGTGTGGCGGGGTCTTGGAGGGTGGAAGGGCTCTCAGAGTAGGGTTTCCTGAGAGGGCCAGTGTGTTGGCGCAGGCAGAGATCCAGCGGTGAAGGTTGCGTGCAGAGGTGCTGGTGTCCGTGGATGTGTGTGGCGGGGTCTTGGAGGGTGGCGGGCTCTCAGAGTAGGGTTTCCTGAGAGGGCCAGTGTGTTGGCGCGGGCAGAGATCCAGCGGTGGAGGTTGCGTGCTGAGGTGTTGGTGTCCGTGGATGTGTGTGGCGGGGTCTTGGAGGGTGGCGGGCTCTCAGAGTAGGGTTTCCTGAGAGGGCCAGTGTGTTGGCGCGGGCTGAGATCCAGCGGTGGAGGTTGCGTGCTGAGGTGTTGGTGTCCGTGGATGTGTGTGGCGGGGTCTTGGAGGGTGGCGGGCTCTCAGAGTAGGGTTTCCTGAGAGGGCCAGTGTGTTGGCGCAGGCAGAGATCCAGCGGTGGAGGTTGCGTGCTGAGGTGTTGGTGTCCGTGGATGTGTGTGGCGGGGTCTTGGAGGGTGCCGGGCTCTCAGAGTAGGGTTTCCTGAGAGGGCCAGTGTTTTGGCGCAGGCAGAGATCCAGCGGTGGAGGTTGCATGCTGAGGTGTTGGTGTCCGTGGATGTGTGTGGCGGGGTCTTGGAGGGTGGCGGGCTCTCAGAGTAGGGTTTCCTGAGAGGGCCAGTGTGTTGGCGCAGGCAGAGATCCAGCGGTGGAGGTTGCGTGCTGAGGTGTTGGTGTCCGTGGATGTGTGTGGCGGGGTCTTGGAGGGTGGCGGGCTCTCAGAGTAGGGTTTCCTGAGAGGGCCAGTGTGTTGGCGCAGGCAGAGATCCAGCGGTGGAGGTTGCGTGCTGAGGTGCTGGTGTCCGTGGATGTGTGTGGCGGGGTCTTGAAGGGTGGCGGGCTCTCAGAGTAGGGTTTCCTGAGAGGGCCAGTGTGTTGGCGCAGGCAGAGATCCAGCGGTGGAGGTTGCGTGCTGAGGTGTTGGTGTCCGTGGATGTGTGTGGCGGGGTCTTGGAGGGTGGCGGGCTCTCAGAGTAGGGTTTCCTGAGAGGGCCAGTGTGTTGGCGCAGGCAGAGATCCAGCGGTGGAGGTTGCGTGCTGAGGTTTTGGTGTCCGTGGATGTGTGTGGTGGGGTCTTGGAGGGTGGAAGGGCTCTCAGAGTAGGGTTTCCTGAGAGGGCCAGTGTGTTGGCGCAGGCAGAGATCCAGCGGTGGAGGTTGCGTGCAGAGGTGCTGGTGTCCGTGGATGTGTGTGGCGGGGTCTTGGAGGGTGGCGGGCTCTCAGAGTAGGGTTTCCTGAGAGGGCCAGTGTGTTGGCGCGGGCAGAGATCCAGCGGTGGAGGTTGCGTGCTGAGGTGTTGGTGTCCGTGGATGTGTGTGGCGGGGTCTTGGAGGGTGGCGGGCTCTCAGAGTAGGGTTTCCTGAGAGGGCCAGTGTGTTGGCGCGGGCTGAGATCCAACGGTGGAGGTTGCGTGCTGAGGCGTTGGTGTCCGTGGATGTGTGTGGCGGGGTCTTGGAGGGTGGCGGGCTCTCAGAGTAAGGTTTCCTGAGAGGGCCAGTGTGTTGGCGCGGGCTGAGATCCAGCGGTGGAGGTTGCGTGCTGAGGTGTTGGTGTCCGTGGATGTGTGTGGCGGGGTCTTGGAGGGTGGCGGGCTCTCAGAGTAGGGTTTCCTGAGAGGGCCAGTGTGTTGGTGCGGGCTGAGATCCAGCGGTGGAGGTTGCGTGCTGAGGTGTTGGTGTCCCTGGATGTGTGTGGCGGGGTCTTGGAGGGTGGCGGGCTCTCAGAGTAGGGTTTCCTGAGAGGGCCAGTGTGTTGGCGCAGGCAAAGATCCAGCGGTGGAGGTTGCGTGCTGAGGTGTTGGTGTCCGTGGATGTGTGTGGCGGGGTCTTGGAGGGTGGCGGGATCTCTGGGTAGGGTTTCCTGAGAGGGCCAGTGTTTTGGCGCAGGCAGAGATCCAGCGGTGGAGGTTGCGTGCTGAGGTGTTGGTGTCCCTGGATGTGTGTGGCGGGGTCTTGGAGGGTGGCGGGCTCTCAGAGTAGGGTTTCCTGAGAGGGCCAGTGTGTTGGCGCAGGCAGAGATCCAGCGGTGGAGGTTGCGTGCTGAGGTGTTGGTGTCCGTGGATGTGTGTGGCGGGGTCTTGGAGGGTGGCGGGCTCTCAGAGTAGGGTTTCCTGAGAGGGCCAGTGTGTTGGCGCAGGCAGAGATCCAGCGGTGGAGGTTGCGTGCTGAGGTGCTGGTGTCCGTGGATGTGTGTGGCGGGGTCTTGGAGGGTGGCGGGCTCTCAGAGTAGGGTTTCCTGAGAGGGCCAGTGTGTTGGCGCAGGCAGAGATCCAGCGGTGGAGGATGCGTGCTGAGGTGTTGGTGTCCGTGGATGTGTGTGGCGGGGTCTTGGAGGGTGGCGGGCTCTCAGAGTAGGGTTTCCTGAGAGGGCCAGTGTGTTGGCGCAGGCAGAGATCCAGCGGTGGAGGTTGCGTGCTGAGGTTTTGGTGTCCGTGGATGTGTGTGGCGGGGTCTTGGAGGGTGGCGGGCTCTCAGAGTAGGGTTTCCTGAGAGGGCCAGTGTGTTGGCGCAGGCAGAGATCCAGCGGTGGAGGTTGCGTGCTGAGGTGCTGGTGTCCGTGGATGTGTGTGGCGGGGTCTTGGAGGGTGGCGGGCTCTCAGAGTAGGGTTTCCTGAGAGGGCCAGTGTGTTGGCGCGGGCAGAGATCCAGCGGTGGAGGTTGCGTGCTGAGGTGTTGGTGTCCGTGGATGTGTGTGGCGGGGTCTTGGAGGGTGGCGGGCTCTCAGAGTAGGGTTTCCTGAGAGGGCCAGTGTGTTGGCGCGGGCTGAGATCCAGCGGTGGAGGTTGCGTGCTGAGGTGTTGGTGTCCGTGGATGTGTGTGGCGGGGTCTTGGAGGGTGGCGGGCTCTCAGAGTAGGGTTTCCTGAGAGGGCCAGTGTGTTGGCGCGGCCTGAGATCCAGTGTTGGAGGTTGCGTGCTGAGGCGTTGGTGTCCGTGGATGTGTGTGGCGGGGTCTTGGAGGGTGGCGGGCTCTCAGAGTAGGGTTTCCTGAGAGGGCCAGTGTGTTGGCGCAGGCAGAGATCCAGCGGTGGAGGTTGCGTGCTGAGGCGTTGGTGTCCGTGGATGTGTGTGGCGGGGTCTTGGAGGGTGGCGGGCTCTCAGAGTAGGGTTTCCTGAGAGGGCCAGTGTGTTGGCGCAGGCAGAGATCCAGCGGTGGAGGTTGCGTGCTGAGGTGTTGGTGTCCGTGGATGTGTGTGGCGGGGTCTTGGAGGGTGGCGGGCTCTCAGAGTAGGGTTTCCTGAGAGGGCCAGTGTGTTGGCGCAGGCAGAGATCCAGCGGTGGAGGTTGCCTGCTGAGGTGTTGGTGTCCGTGGATGTGTGTGGCGGGGTCTTGGAGGGTGCCGGGCTCTCAGAGTAGGGTTTCCTGAGAGGGCCAGTGTGTTGGCGCAGGCAGAGATCCAGCGGTGGAGGTTGCGTGCTGAGGTGTTGGTGTCCGTGGATGTGTGTGGCGGGGTCTTGGAGGGTGGCGGGCTCTCAGAGATAGGTTTTCCTGAGAGGGCCAGTGTGTTGGCGCAGGCAGAGATCCAGCGGTGGAGGTTGCGTGCTGAGGTGTTGGTGTCCGTGGATGTGTGTGGCGGGGTCTTGGAGGGTGGCGGGCTCTCAGAGTAGGGTTTCCTGAGAGGGCCAGTGTGTTGGCGCAGGCAGAGATCCAGCGGTGGAGGTTGCGTGCTGAGGTTTTGGTGTCCGTGGATGTGTGTGGCGGGGTCTTGGAGGGTGGCGGGCTCTCAGAGTAGGGTTTCCTGAGAGGGCCAGTGTGTTGGCGCAGGCAGAGATCCAGCGGTGGAGGTTGCGTGCTGAGGTGCTGGTGTCCGTGGATGTGTGTGGCGGGGTCTTGGAGGGTGGCGGGCTCTCAGAGTAGGGTTTCCTGAGAGGGCCAGTGTGTTGGCGCGGGCAGAGATCCAGCGGTGGAGGTTGCGTGCTGAGGTGTTGGTGTCCGTGGATGTGTGTGGCGGGGTCTTGGAGGGTGGCGGGCTCTCAGAGTAGGGTTTCCTGAGAGGGCCAGTGTGTTGGCGCGGGCTGAGATCCAGCGGTGGAGGTTGCGTGCTGAGGTGTTGGTGTCCGTGGATGTGTGTGGCGGGGTCTTGGAGGGTGGCGGGCTCTCAGAGTAGGGTTTCCTGAGAGGGCCAGTGTGTTGGCGCGGCCTGAGATCCAGTGTTGGAGGTTGCGTGCTGAGGCGTTGGTGTCCGTGGATGTGTGTGGCGGGGTCTTGGAGGGTGGCGGGCTCTCAGAGTAGGGTTTCCTGAGAGGGCCAGTGTGTTGGCGCAGGCAGAGATCCAGCGGTGGAGGTTGCGTGCTGAGGCGTTGGTGTCCGTGGATGTGTGTGGCGGGGTCTTGGAGGGTGGCGGGCTCTCAGAGTAGGGTTTCCTGAGAGGGCCAGTGTGTTGGCGCAGGCAGAGATCCAGCGGTGGAGGTTGCGTGCTGAGGTGTTGGTGTCCGTGGATGTGTGTGGCGGGGTCTTGGAGGGTGGCGGGCTCTCAGAGTAGGGTTTCCTGAGAGGGCCAGTGTGTTGGCGCAGGCAGAGATCCAGCGGTGGAGGTTGCCTGCTGAGGTGTTGGTGTCCGTGGATGTGTGTGGCGGGGTCTTGGAGGGTGCCGGGCTCTCAGAGTAGGGTTTCCTGAGAGGGCCAGTGTGTTGGCGCAGGCAGAGATCCAGCGGTGGAGGTTGCGTGCTGAGGTGTTGGTGTCCGTGGATGTGTGTGGCGGGGTCTTGGAGGGTGGCGGGCTCTCAGAGATAGGTTTTCCTGAGAGGGCCAGTGTGTTGGCGCAGGCAGAGATCCAGCGGTGGAGGTTGCGTGCTGAGGTGTTGGTGTCCGTGGATGTGTGTGGCGGGGTCTTGGAGGGTGGCGGGCTCTCAGAGTAGGGTTTCCTGAGAGGGCCAGTGTGTTGGCGCAGGCAGAGATCCAGCGGTGGAGGTTGCGTGCTGAGGTGTTGGTTTCCGTGGATGTGTGTGGCGGGGTCTTGGAGGTTGGCGGGCTCTCAGAGTAGGGTTTCCTGAGAGGGCCAGTGTGTTGGCGCGGGCTTAGATCCAGCGGTGGAGGTTGCGTGCTGAGGTGTTGGTGTCCGTGGATGTGTGTGGCGGGGTATTGGAGGGTGGCGGGCTCTCAGAGTAGGGTTTCCTGAGAGGGCCAGTGTGTTGGCGCAGGCAGAGATCCAGCGGTGGAGGTTGCGTGCTGAGGTGTTGGTGTCCGTGGATGTGTGTGGCGGGGTCTCGCTGAGGTTGGTTGTACTCCGATGGTTCAGGGGCGGCTCTAGGCTCATGGCGGCCCTGGGCAGGGAGCGTAGGTAGGGTGCCCTGGAAGAGGGAGTCCGGGCGGGGCAGAGCGCGGAGGCCAGTGAAGAGGGGGGGGGGGGGTCAGGGTGTTTGGAAGTGGAACAGAGCCAGAGGCCGCCAAATCCCTGCCAGGGGCCGCCACGCAAATATGTATCCATCCTCAGAGGATTAATATATTAAGGATATATATTGGCGTGGCGGCCCCTGGGGTTTGGCGGCCCTGTGCAGGTGGCCCCTGGGGTTTGGCGGCCCTGTGCAGGTGGCCCCTGGGGTTTGGCGGCCCTGTGCAGGTGGCCCCTGGGGTTTGGCGGCCCTGTGCAGGTGCACAGCTTGCCCATGCCTAAGGCCGCCCCTCGATGCTTTCTTTCTCTGAGCATTGCTAATAGTTCAGCACAGGGGACGCTGCGCACAGAGCTGCGAGTGAAGGGACCACTCATAGCAGCGATGCGGCCAGCGTGCCCTGGGGGCCTCCAGCCAGTGTATAGGTGGTGAGATGCACCCATGGCTGCTCACACCCGTGGGCCCGGTGCCACTGCACCTGCTGCACTCCCAGACGTCTTGGTGTATTATTGTTGTGATTTCGCAAGGCATCAAGTGATCCAGTGCAGATAGATATACGGGGAGGAGAGGTTCTTGTATTCACAGCAAACAAAGCTCTTTCGTGCCAAGTATGAGCAAGGCCGGAAGGAATGTGGCTGCTCGGGCTGTCCTGCCTTGATTGGCCGAGGGTCATGAGCCCACCCGGTGGGCGGGGCCTCTCCTGGAGCAGACGCATAAAAAGAGCTGGCACAAGAGCCCCAGTGGTTTACCTGGACAGGCATTGCTTGACCAGGTAAATCCGTCGAGAGGAGCGAGAGGGGTGTGAAGGAAGGGTCGACATTACAGGGTCTCCTCCTTTCACCACCGCCATGGCCCTCATAGTTATTACTTGTTGGGCGACAGACAGGATTCTACTGTTGGTTTTATGCATCGCCTCATTGTGGTGGGTCGCTCCTTTTCTTAACCCCGAGCCGCCCCTGAGGGGGGCTGTGATTGAAGTACAGGCGCAGCTGCTTCTAGACGACTTACTGGCAGGTATGAGGGTGCGTGTGGCTGAGGGGGTCCAAGGCTTTATACAACTTCAAGTCCGCCTGGGCGACGAGCCGCCACATTAATCTAAGACCACAAGGCTGCTAGCATGTGCCATCTTATTTAAATAAATATACTTCAACATTTACCTGCATTCCTGCTCTTCATTCACTACAGAGGCGTTTACTAAAGGTACTAAAGAGAATATATACAAAAGGAAGGACCCCCTCCCCCCCCTCAACCCAGGTCTACAAACGGCCTTTGATTAATTAATTGATTGACGGAATCCCGCCTACACTGGCTATACTCTGCATCCTGTGATCTTGGGCACATGGAGTAATAATGGCCGCCCGCTCCTCTTGTAAATTTTGAGTTCTGTTCGCCCTATGCAAACTAAAATAAAATGACCAGTCAAAAAAGCTAGCTGGGCTGTGGGTATTTATTTATTTATTTATGTATTTATTTCTCTGTCCGTGTGTCTCTGGCGTCTTTCTGTCCTGCTCCCTTTCCTGTCTCCTCCCCCCTCTCTCCTCTTTTCTGCTGAGGTCTCTCCTCAGGCTCTCAGATGGCTGGTACCGTCGATGCTTGAAGGTCACAGGTCACCTCAGCTGTCCTTTGCCATGGGCACGCTGGGCACACCGTGGCACGTGCCAGAGCAACCACTTGATCGGGTCCAGGGGGTCTGTCTGCAGTGTCAGACCCCGGACCCCTTCATGACATTTCTTCACTTCTCCTGCGGATGAGTGTTCGGTGCCTTCACACCCACGTATCCCAGTATGAGTGCCCCCCTCTCAGCAGACCCCTCTCAGCAGACCCCTCAGCAGACCCCTCTCAGCAGACCCCTCTCAGCAGACCCCTCTCAGCAGACCCCTCCCAGCAGACCCCTCTCTGCAGACCCCTCTCTGCAGACCCCTCTCTGCAGACCCCTCTCTGCAGACCCCTCTCTGCAGACCCCTCTCTGCAGACCCCTCTCAGCAGACCCCTCTCAGCAGACCCCTCTCTGCAGACCCCTCTCAGCAGACCCCTCCCAGCAGACCCCTCTCAGCAGACCCCTCCCAGCAGACCCCTCTCAGCAGACCCCTCTCAGCAGACCCCTCTCAGCAGACCCCTCTCAGCAGACCCCTCCAGCAGACCCCTCTCAGCAGATCCCTCTCAGCAGACCCCTCTCTGCAGACCCCTCTCTGCAGACCCCTCTCAGCAGACCCCTCTCTGCAGACCCCTCTCAGAAGACCCCTCTCAGCAGACCCCTCTCAGCAGACCCCTCTCAGCAGACCCCTCTCTGCAGACCCCTCTCAGCAGACCCCTACCAGCAGACCCCTCTCAGCAGACCCCTCCCAGCAGACCCCTCTCAGCAGACCCCTCTCAGCAGACCCCTCTCAGCAGACCCCTCTCAGCAGACCCCTCCAGCAGACCCCTCTCAGCAGATCCCTCTCTGCAGACCCCTCTCAGCAGACCCCTCTCAGCAGACCCCTCCCAGCAGACCCCTCCCAGCAGACCCCTCTCTGCAGACCCCTCTCAGAAGACCCCTCTCAGCAGACCCCTCTCAGCAGACCCCTCTCTGCAGACCCCTCTCAGCAGACCCCTCTCAGCAGACCCCTCTCAGCAGACCCCTCCCAGCAGACCCCTCTCAGCAGACCCCTCCCAGCAGACCCCTCTCAGCAGACCCCTCTCAGCAGACCCCTCTCTGCAGACCCCTCTCTGCAGACCCCTCTCAGCAGACCCCTCTCAGCAGACCCCTCTCAGCAGACCCCTCCCAGCAGACCCCTCTCAGCAGACCCCTCCCAGCAGACCCCTCCCAGCAGACCCCTCTCAGCAGACCCCTCTCAGCAGACCCCTCTCAGCAGACCCCTCTCAGCAGACCCCTCTCAGCAGACCCCTCCCAGCAGACCCCTCCCAGCAGACCCCTCTCAGCAGACCCCTCCCAGCAGACCCCTCTCAGCAGACCCCTCTCTGCAGACCCCTCTCTGCAGACCCCTCTCTGCAGACCCCTCTCAGCAGACCCCTCTCAGCAGACCCCTCTCTGCAGACCCCTCTCTGCAGACCCCTCTCAGCAGACCCCTCTCTGCAGACCCCTCCCAGCAGACCCCTCCCAGCAGACCCCTCTCTGCAGACCCCTCTCCCTCTCAGCAGACCCCTCTCTACAGACCCCTCTCAGCAGACCCCTCTCAGCAGATCCCTCTCTGCAGACCCCTCTCTGCAGACCCCTCTCAGCAGACCCCTCTCTGCAGACCCCTCTCAGCAGACCCCTCTCTGCAGACCCCTCTCTGCAGACCCCTCTCAGCAGACCCCTCTCAGCAGACCCCTCCCAGCAGACCCCTCCCAGCAGACCCCTCTCTGCAGACCCCTCTCCCTCTCAGCAGACCCCTCTCTACAGACCCCTCTCAGCAGACCCCTCTCAGCAGATCCCTCTCTGCAGACCCCTCTCTGCAGACCCCTCTCAGCAGACCCCTCTCAGCAGACCCCTCTCAGCAGACCCCTCCCAGCAGACCCCTCCCAGCAGACCCCTCTCAGCAGACCCCTCTCAGCAGACCCCTCTCTGCAGACCCCTCTCTGCAGACCCCTCTCAGCAGACCCCTCTCTGCAGACCCCTCCCAGCAGACCCCTCCCAGCAGACCCCTCTCTGCAGACCCCTCTCCCTCTCAGCAGACCCCTCTCTACAGACCCCTCTCAGCAGAGCCCTCTCAGCAGACCCCTCTCAGCAGACCCCTCTCAGCAGACCCCTCTCAGCAGACCCCTCTCTGCAGACCCCTCTCTGCAGACCCCTCTCAGCAGACCCCTCTCTGCAGACCCCTCCCAGCAGACCCCTCCCAGCAGACCCCTCTCTGCAGACCCCTCTCCCTCTCAGCAGACCCCTCTCTACAGACCCCTCTCAGCAGACCCCTCTCAGCAGATCCCTCTCTGCAGACCCCTCTCTGCAGACCCCTCTCTGCAGAGCCCTCTCTACAGACCCCTCTCAGCAGACCCCTCTCTGCAGACCCCTCTCAGCAGACCCCTCCCAGCAGACCCCTCTCTACAGACCCCTCTCTACAGAATCCTCTCTGCAGACCCCTCTCTACAGACCCCTCTCTGCAGACCCCTCTCAGCAGACCCCTCTCTGCAGACCCCTCTCAGCAGACCCCTCTCTGCAGACCCCTCTCTGCAGACCCCTCTCTGCAGACCTCCCAGCAGACCCCTCTCAGCAGACCCCTCTCTGCAGACCCCTCTCTGCAGACCCCTCTCTGCAGACCCCTCTCTCTGCAGACCCCTCTCTGCAGACCCCTCTCAGCAGACCCCTCTCAGCAGAACCCTCCCAGCAGACCCCTCTCAGCAGACCCCTCCCAGCAGACCCCTCTCTGCAGACCCCTCTCAGCAGACCCCTCTCTGCAGACCCCTCCCAGCAGACCCCTCTCTGCAGACCCCTCTCCCTCTCAGCAGACCCCTCTCTGCAGACCCCTCTCAGCAGACCCCTCTCTGCAGACCCCTCCCAGCAGACCCCTCTCTGCAGACCCCTCCCAGCAGACCCCTCCCAGCAGACCCCTCTCAGCAGACCCCTCTCAGCAGACCCCTCTCTGCAGACCCCTCTCTACAGAATCCTCTCTGCAGACCCCTCCCAGCAGACCCCTCTCAGCAGACCCCTCTCAGCAGAGCCCTCTCAGCAGACCCCTCTCAGCAGACCCCTCTCTGCAGACCCCTCTCCCTCTCAGCAGACCCCTCTCTGCAGACCCCTCTCAGCAGACCCCTCCCAGCAGACCCCTCTCAGCAGACCCCTCTCTGCAGACCCCTCTCTGCAGACCTCCCAGCAGACCCCTCTGAGCAGACCCCTCTGAGCAGACCCCTCTCAGCAGACCCCTCTCTGCAGACCCCTCCCAGCAGACCCCTCTCTGCAGACCCCTCTCTGCAGACCCCTCTCAGCAGAGCCCTCTCAGCAGAGCCCCCTCAGCAGACACCTCTCAGCAGACCCCTCCCAGCAGACCCCTCTCTACAGACCCCTCTCTGCAGACCCCTCTCTGCAGACCCCTCTCAGCAGACCCCTCTCAGCAGAGCCCTCTCTGCAGACCCCTCTCAGCAGACCCCTCTCAGCAGACCCCTCTCAGCAGACCCCTCTCTACAGACCCCTCTCTACAGACCCCTCTTACAGACCCTCTCAGCAGAGCCCTCTCAGCAGACCCTTCTCAGCAGACCCCTCTCAGCAGACCCCTCTCAGCAGACCCCTCTCAGCAGAGCCCTCTCTGCAGACCCCTCTCTACAGACCCCTCTTACAGACCCTCTCAGCAGAGCCCTCTCAGCAGACCCCTCTCAGCAGACCCCTCTCAGCAGACCCCTCTCTGCAGACACCTCTCAGCAGACCTCTCTGCAAACCCCTCTCTGCAGACCCCTCTGAGCAGACCCCTCTCTGCAGACCCCTCTCAGCAGACTCCTCCCAGCAGACCCCTCCCAGCAGAACCCTCTCAGCAGACCCCTCTCTGCAGACCCCTCTCTGCAGACCCCTCTCAGCAGACCCCTCTCAGCAGACCCCTCCCAGCAGACCCATCTCAGCAGACCTCTCTCAGCAGACCCCTCTCTGCAGAACCCTCTCAGCAGACCCCTCTCAGCAGACCCCTCTTAGCAGACCCCTCTGAGCAGACCCCTCCCAGCAGACCCCTCTCTGCAGACCCCTCTCAGCAGACCCCTCTCTGCAGACCCCTCTCTGCAGACCCCTCTCAGCAGAGCCCTCTCTGCAGACCCCTCTCTGCAGACCCCTCTCAGCAGACCCCTCTCAGCAGACCCCTCTTAGCAGACCCCTCTGAGCAGACCCCTCTGAGCAGAACCCTCCCAGCAGACCCCTCTCTGCAGACCCCTCTCAGCAGACCCCTCTCAGCAGACCCCTCTCTGCAGACCCCTCTCTGCAGACCCCTCTTACAGACCCCTCTCAGCAGACCCCTCTCAGCAGACCCCTCTTACAGACCCTCTCAGCAGAGCCCTCTCAGCAGACCCCTCTCAGCAGACCCCTCTCAGCAGACCCCTCTCAGCAGACCCCTCTCTGCAGACCCCTCTCAGCAGACCCCTCTCAGCAGAGCCCTCTCTGCAGACCCCTCTCAGCAGACCCCTCCCAGCAGACCCCTCTGAGCAGAACCCTCCCAGCAGACCCCTCTCTGCAGACCCCTCTCAGCAGACCCCTCTCAGCAGAGCCCTCTCTGCAGACCCCTCTCAGCAGACCCCTCTGAGCAGAACCCTCCCAGCAGACCCCTCTCTGCAGACCCCTCTCAGCAGACCCCTCTCTGCAGACCCCTCTTACAGACCCTCTCAGCAGAGCCCTCTCAGCAGACCCCTCTCAGCAGACCCCTCTCAGCAGACCCCTCTCAGCAGACCCCTCTTACAGACCCTCTCAGCAGAGCCCTCTCAGCAGACCCCTCTCAGCAGACCCCTCTCAGCAGACCCCTCTCAGCAGACCTCTCTCAGCAGACCCCTCTCTGCAGAACTCTCTCAGCAGATCCCTCTCTGCAGACCCCTCTCTGCAGAGCCCTCTCAGCAGACCCCTCTCTGCAAACCCCTCTCTGCAGACCCCTCTCAGGAGACCCCTCTCTGCAGACCCCTCTCAGCAGAGCCCTCTCTGCAGACCCCTCTCTGCAGACCCCTCTTACAGACCCTCTCAGCAGAGCCCTCTCAGCAGAGCCCTCTCAGCAGACCCCTCTCAGCAGACCCCTCTCAGCAGACCCCTCTTACAGACCCTCTCAGCAGAGCCCTCTCTGCAGACCCCTCTCAGCAGACCCCTCTCAGCAGAGCCCTCTCAGCAGACCCCTCTCAGCAGACCCCTCTCAGCAGACCCATCTCAGCAGACCTCTCTCAGCAGACCCCTCTCTGCAGAACCCTCTCAGCAGACCCCTCTCAGCAGACCCCTCTTAGCAGACCCCTCTGAGCAGACCCCTCTGAGCAGACCCCTCTCTGCAGACCCCTCTGAGCAGACCCCTCCCAGCAGACCCCTCTCAGCAGACCCCTCTCTGCAGACCCCTCTCTGCAGACCCCTCTCAGCAGACCCCTCTCAGCAGACCCCTCTCTGCAGACCCCTCTCTGCAGACCCCTCTCTGCAGACCCCTCTCCCTCTCTGCAGACCCCTCTCAGCAGACCCCTCTCCCTCTCTGCAGACCCCTCTCTGCAGACCCCTCTCCCTCTCTGCAGACCCCTCTCAGCAGAGCCCTCTCAGCAGACCCCTCTCTGCAGACCCCTCTCAGCAGACCCCTCTCAGCAGACCCCTCCCAGCAGACCCCTCTCAGCAGACCCCTCTCAGCAGACCCCTCTCTGCAGACCCCTCTCAGCAGACCCCTCTCAGCAGAACCCTCCCAGCAGACCCCTCTCAGCAGACCCCTCCCAGCAGACCCCTCTCTGCAGACCCCTCTCTGCAGATCCCTCTCTGCAGACACCTCTCAGCGGACCCCTCTCAGCAGACCCCTCTAAGCAGACTCCTCTCAGCAGACCCCTCCCAGCAGACCCCTCCCAGCAAACCCCTCTCTGCAGACCCATCTCAGCAGACCCCTCTCAGCAGACCCCTCTCAGCAGACCCCTCTCAGTAGACCCCTCTCAGCAGACCCCTCTCTGCAGACCCCTCTCAGAAGACCCCTCTCAGCAGACCCCTCTCAGCAGACCCCTCTCTGCAGACCCCTCTCAGCAGACCCCTCTCAGCAGACCCCTCCCAGCAGACCCCTCCCAGCAGACCCCTCTCAGCAGACCCCTCCCAGCAGACCCCTCTCAGCAGACCCCTCTCAGCAGACCCCTCTCAGCAGACCCCTCTCTGCAGACCCCTCTCTGCAGACCCCTCTCAGCAGACCCCTCTCAGCAGACCCCTCTCAGCAGACCCCTCCCAGCAGACCCCTCTCAGCAGACCCCTCCCAGCAGACCCCTCCCAGCAGACCCCTCTCAGCAGACCCCTCTCAGCAGACCCCTCTCAGCAGACCCCTCTCAGCAGACCCCTCTCAGCAGACCCCTCCCAGCAGACCCCTCCCAGCAGACCCCTCTCAGCAGACCCCTCCCAGCAGACCCCTCTCAGCAGACCCCTCTCAGCAGACCCCTCTCTGCAGACCCCTCTCTGCAGACCCCTCTCTGCAGACCCCTCTCAGCAGACCCCTCTCAGCAGACCCCTCTCTGCAGACCCCTCTCTGCAGACCCCTCTCAGCAGACCCCTCTCTGCAGACCCCTCCCAGCAGACCCCTCCCAGCAGACCCCTCTCTGCAGACCCCTCTCCCTCTCAGCAGACCCCTCTCTACAGACCCCTCTCAGCAGACCCCTCTCAGCAGATCCCTCTCTGCAGACCCCTCTCTGCAGACCCCTCTCAGCAGACCCCTCTCAGCAGACCCCTCCCAGCAGACCCCTCCCAGCAGACCCCTCTCAGCAGACCCCTCTCTGCAGACCCCTCTCTGCAGACCCCTCTCTGCAGACCCCTCTCAGCAGACCCCTCTCTGCAGACCCCTCCCAGCAGACCCCTCCCAGCAGACCCCTCTCTGCAGACCCCTCTCCCTCTCAGCAGACCCCTCTCTACAGACCCCTCTCAGCAGAGCCCTCTCAGCAGACCCCTCTCAGCAGACCCCTCTCAGCAGACCCCTCTCAGCAGACCCCTCTCTGCAGACCCCTCTCTGCAGACCCCTCTCAGCAGACCCCTCTCTGCAGACCCCTCCCAGCAGACCCCTCCCAGCAGACCCCTCTCTGCAGACCCCTCTCCCTCTCAGCAGACCCCTCTCTACAGACCCCTCTCAGCAGACCCCTCTCAGCAGATCCCTCTCTGCAGACCCCTCTCTGCAGACCCCTCTGTGCAGAGCCCTCTCTACAGACCCCTCTCAGCAGACCCCTCTCTGCAGACCCCTCTCAGCAGACCCCTCTCTGCGGACCCTTCTCTGAGCTGACCCCTCCCAGCAGACCCCTCTCTACAGACCCCTCTCTACAGAATCCTCTCTGCAGACCCCTCTCTACAGACCCCTCTCTGCAGACCCCTCTCAGCAGACCCCTCTCTGCAGACCCCTCTCAGCAGACCCCTCTCTGCAGACCCCTCTCTGCAGACCCCTCTCTGCAGACCTCCCAGCAGACCCCTCTCAGCAGACCCCTCTCTGCAGACCCCTCTCTGCAGACCCCTCTCTGCAGACCCCTCTCTCTGCAGACCCCTCTCTGCAGACCCCTCTCAGCAGACCCCTCTCAGCAGAACCCTCCTAGCAGACCCCTCTCAGCAGACCCCTCCCAGCAGACCCCTCTCTGCAGACCCCTCTCAGCAGACCCCTCTCTGCAGACCCCTCCCAGCAGACCCCTCCCAGCAGACCCCTCTCTGCAGACCCCTCTCAGCAGACCCCTCTCAGCAGACCCCTCTCTGCAGACCCCTCTCCCTCTCAGCAGACCCCTCTCTGCAGACCCCTCTCAGCAGACCCCTCTCTGCAGACCCCTCCCAGCAGACCCCTCTCTGCAGACCCCTCCCAGCAGACCCCTCCCAGCAGACCCCTCTCAGCAGACCCCTCTCTGCAGACCCCTCTCTACAGAATCCTCTCTGCAGACCCCTCCCAGCAGACCCCTCTCAGCAGACCCCTCTCAGCAGAGCCCTCTCAGCAGACCCCTCTCAGCAGACCCCTCTCTGCAGACCCCTCTCCCTCTCAGCAGACCCCTCTCTGCAGACCCCTCTCAGCAGACCCCTCCCAGCAGACCCCTCTCAGCAGACCCCTCTCTGCAGACCCCTCTCTGCAGACCTCCCAGCAGACCCCTCTGAGCAGACCCCTCTCAGCAGACCCCTCTCTGCAGACCCCTCCCAGCAGACCCCTCTCTGCAGACCCCTCTCTGCAGACCCCTCTCAGCAGAGCCCTCTCAGCAGAGCCCCCTCAGCAGACCCCTCTCAGCAGACCCCTCCCAGCAGACCCCTCTCAGCAGACCCCTCTCTGCAGACCCCTCTCTACAGACCCCTCTCTACAGACCCCTCTCTGCAGACCCCTCTCAGCAGACCCCTCTCAGCAGAGCCCTCTCAGCAGAGCCCCCTCAGCAGACCCCTCTCAGCAGACCCCTCCCAGCAGACCCCTCTCAGCAGACCCCTCTCTGCAGACCCCTCTCTACAGACCCCTCTCTACAGACCCCTCTCTGCAGACCCCTCTCAGCAGACCCCTCTCAGCAGAGCCCTCTCTGCAGACCCCTCTCAGCAGACCCCTCTCAGCAGACCCCTCTCAGCAGACCCCTCTCTACAGACCCCTCTCTACAGACCCCTCTTACAGACCCTCTCAGCAGAGCCCTCTCAGCAGACCCCTCTCAGCAGACCCCTCTCAGCAGAGCCCTCTCAGCAGACCCCTCTCAGCAGACCCCTCTCAGCAGACCCCTCTCTGCAGACACCTCTCAGCAGACCTCTCTGCAAACCCCTCTCTGCAGACCCCTCTGAGCAGACCCCTCTCTGCAGACCCCTCTCAGCAGACTCCTCCCAGCAGACCCCTCCCAGCAGAACCCTCTCAGCAGACCCCTCTCTGCAGACCCCTCTCTGCAGACCCCTCTCAGCAGACCCATCTCAGCAGACCCCTCCCAGCAGACCCATCTCAGCAGACCTCTCTCAGCAGACCCCTCTCTGCAGAACCCTCTCAGCAGACCCCTCTCAGCAGACCCCTCTTAGCAGACCCCTCTGAGCAGACCCCTCTGAGCAGAACCCTCCCAGCAGACCCCTCTCTGCAGACCCCTCTCTGCAGACCCCTCTCTGCAGACCCCTCTTACAGACCCTCTCAGCAGAGCCCTCTCAGCAGACCCCTCTCAGCAGACCCCTCTCAGCAGACCCCTCTCAGCAGACCCCTCTCAGCAGAGCCCTCTCTGCAGACCCCTCTCTGCAGACCCCTCTCAGCAGACCCCTCTCTGCAGACCCCTCTCAGCAGACCCCTCTCTGCAGACCCCTCTCTGCAGACCCCTCTCAGCAGACCCCTCTCAGCAGACCCCTCTCTGCAGACCCCTCTCTGCAGACCCCTCTCAGCAGACCCGCTCAGCAGACCCCTCTCTACAGACCCCTCAGCAGACCCCTCTCTGCAGACCCCTCTCAGCAGACCCCTCTCAGCAGACCCCTCTTACAGACCCTCTCAGCAGAGCCCTCTCAGCAGACCCCTCTCAGCAGACCCCTCTCAGCAGACCCCTCTCAGCAGAGCCCTCTCTGCAGACCCCTCTTACAGACCCTCTCAGCAGAGCCCTCTCAGCAGACCCCTCTCAGCAGACCCCTCTCAGCAGAGCCCTCTCAGCAGACCCCTCTCAGCAGACCCCTCTCAGCAGAGCCCTCTCTGCAGACCCCTCCCAGCAGACCCCTCCCAGCAGACCCCTCTCTGCAGACCCATCTCAGCAGACCTCTCTCAGCAGACCCCTCTCTGCAGAACCCTCCCAGCAGACCCCTCTCAGCAGACCCATCTCAGCAGACCTCTCTCAGCAGACCCCTCTCTGCAGAACCCTCTCAGCAGACCCCTCTCAGCAGACCCCTCTTAGCAGACCCCTCTGAGCAGACCCCTCTGAGCAGACCCCTCTCTGCAGACCCCTCTGAGCAGACCCCTCCCAGCAGACCCCTCTCAGCAGACCCCTCTCTGCAGACCCCTCTCAGCAGACCCCTCTCAGCAGACCCCTCTCAGCAGACCCCTCTCTTCAGACCCCTCTCGGCAGACCCCTCTCTGCAGACCCCTCTCCCTCTCTGCAGACCCCTCTCAGCAGACCCCTCTCCCTCTCTGCAGACCCCTCTCTGCAGACCCCTCTCCCTCTCTGCAGACCCCTCTCAGCAGAGCCCTCTCAGCAGACCCCTCTCTGCAGACCCCTCTCAGCAGACCCCTCTCAGCAGACCCCTCCCAGCAGACCTCTCTCAGCAGAATCCTCTCAGCAGAACCCTCCCAGCAGACCCCTCTCAGCAGACCCCTCTCTGCAGACCCCTCTCAGCAGACCCCTCTCAGCAGAACCCTCCCAGCAGACCCCTCTCAGCAGACCCCTCCCAGCAGACCCCTCTCTGCAGACCCCTCTCTGCAGATCCCTCTCTGCAGACACCTCTCAGCGGACCCCTCTCAGCAGACCCCTCTAAGCAGACTCCTCTCAGCAGACCCCTCCCAGCAGACCCCTCCCAGCAAACCCCTCTCTGCAGACCCATCTCAGCAGACCCCTCTCAGCAGACCCCTCTCAGCAGACCCCTCTCAGCAGACCCCTCCCAGCAGACCCCTCCCAGCAGACCCCTCTCTGCAGACCCCTCCCAGCAGACCCCTCTCTGCAGACCCCTCTCTGCAGACCCCTCTCAGCAGACCCCTCTCTGCAGACTCCTCTCTGCAGACCCCTCTCTGCAGACCCCTCTCTGCAGACCCCTCTCTACAGACCCCTCTCTGCAGACCCCTCTCAGCAGACCCCTCTCTGCAGACCCCTCTCAGCAGACCCCTCTCAGCAGACCCCTCTCAGCAGACCCCTCTCAGCAGAGCCCTCTCTGCAGACCCCTCTCTGCAGACCCCTCTTACAGACCCTCTCAGCAGAGCCCTCTCAGCAGACCCCTCTCAGCAGACCCCTCTCAGCAGACCCATCTCAGCAGACCTCTCTCAGCAGACCCCTCTCTGCAGACCCCTCTCTGCAGACCCCTCTCTGCAGACCCCTCTCTGCAGACCCCTCTCTACAGACCCCTCTCAGCAGACCCCTCTCAGCAGACCCCTCTCAGCAGAACCCTCCCAGCAGACCCCTCTCAGCAGACCCCTCCCAGCAGACCCCTCTCTGCAGACCCCTCTCTGCAGACCCCTCTCAGCAGACCCCTCTAAGCAGACTCCTCTCAGCAGACCCCTCCCAGCAAACCCCTCTCTGTAGACCCATCTCAGCAGACCCCTCTCAGCAGACCCCTCTCAGCAGACCCCTCTCAGCAGACCCCTCCCAGCAGACCCCTCCCAGCAGACCCCTCTCTGCAGACCCCTCCCAGCAGACCCCTCTCTGCAGACCCCTCTCTGCAGACCCCTCTCAGCAGACCCCTCTCTGCAGACCCCTCTCTGCAGACCCCTCTCAGCAGACCCCTCTCTGCAGACCCCTCTCTGCAGACCCCTCTCTGCAGACCCCTCTCTACAGACCCCTCTCTGCAGACCCCTTTCAGCAGACCCCTCTCAGCAGACCCCTCTCTGCAGACCTCTCTCAGCAGACCCCTCTCAGCAGACCCCTCTCAGCAGACCCCTCTCAGCAGAGCCCTCTCAGCAGAGCCCTCTCTGCAGACCCCTCTCTGCAGACCCCTCTTACAGACCCTCTCAGCAGAGCCCTCTCAACAGACCCCTCTCAGCAGACCCCTCTCAGCAGACCCATCTCAGCAGACCTCTCTCAGCAGACCCCTCTCTGCAGAACTCTCTCAGCAGACCCCTCTCAGCAGACCCCTCTTAGCAGACTCCTCTGAGCAGACCCCTCTGAGCAGACCCCTCTCTGCAGACCCCTCTCAGCAGACCCCTCTCAGCAGACCCCTCTCTGCAGACCCCTCTCTGCAGACCCCTCTCTGCAGACCCCTCTCCCTCTCTGCAGACCCCTCTCAGCAGACCCCTCTCCCTCTCTGCAGACCCCTCTCTGCAGACCCCTCTCCCTCTCCGCAGACCCCTCTCAGCAGAGCCCTCTCAGTAGACCCCTCTCTGCAGACCCCTCTCAGCAGACCCCTCTCAGCAGACCCCTCTCTGTAGACCCCTCTCAGAAGACCCCTCTCAGCAGACCCCTCTCAGCAGACCCCTCCCAGCAGACCCCTCTCAGCAGAACCCTCTCAGCAGACCCCTCTCAGCAGAACCCTCCCAGCAGACCCCTCTCAGCAGACCCCTCTCTGCAGACCCCTCTCAGCAGACCCCTCTCAGCAGAACCCTCCCAGCAGACCCCTCTCAGCAGACCCCTCCCAGCAGACCCCTCTCTGCAGACCCCTCTCGGCAGACCCCTTTTTGCAGACCCCTCTCAGCAAACCCCTCTCAGCAGACCCCTCTAAGCAGACTCCTCTCAGCAGACCCCTCCCAGCAGACCCCTCCCAGCAAACCCCTCTCTGCAGACCCATCTCAGCAGACCCCTCTCAGCAGACCCCTCTCAGCAGACCCCTCTCAGCAGACCCCTCTCAGCAGACCCATCTCAGCAGACCTCTCTCAGCAGACCCCTCTCTGCAGACCCCTCTCTGCAGACCCCTCTCTGCAGACCCCTCTCTGCAGACCCCTCTCTACAGACCCCTCTCAGCAGACCCCTCTCAGCAGACCCCTCTCAGCAGAACCCTCCCAGCAGACCCCTCTCAGCAGACCCCTCCCAGCAGACCCCTCTCTGCAGACCCCTCTCTGCAGACCCCTCTCTGCAGACCCCTCTCAGCAGACCCCTCTAAGCAGACTCCTCTCAGCAGACCCCTCCCAGCAAACCCCTCTCTGTAGACCCATCTCAGCAGACCCCTCTCAGCAGACCCCTCTCAGCAGACCCCTCTCAGCAGACCCCTCCCAGCAGACCCCTCCCAGCAGACCCCTCTCTGCAGACCCCTCCCAGCAGACCCCTCTCTGCAGACCCCTCTCTGCAGACCCCTCTCAGCAGACCCCTCTCTGCAGACCCCTCTCTGCAGACCCCTCTCAGCAGACCCCTCTCTGCAGACCCCTCTCTGCAGACCCCTCTCTGCAGACCCCTCTCTACAGACCCCTCTCTGCAGACCCCTCTCTGCAGACCCCTCTCAGCAGACCGCTCTCTGCAGACCCCTCTCAGCAGACCCCTCTCTGCAGACCTCTCTCAGCAGACCCCTCTCAGCAGACCCCTCTCAGCAGACCCCTCTCAGCAGAGCCCTCTCTGCAGACCCCTCTCTGCAGACCCCTCTCTGCAGACCCCTCTTACAGACCCTCTCAGCAGAGCCCTCTCAACAGACCCCTCTCAGCAGACCCATCTCAGCAGACCTCTCTCAGCAGACCCCTCTCTGCAGAACTCTCTCAGCAGACCCCTCTCAGCAGACCCCTCTTAGCAGACTCCTCTGAGCAGACCCCTCTGAGCAGACCCCTCTCTGCAGACCCCTCTGAGCAGACCCCTCCCAGCAGACCCCTCTCAGCAGACCCCTCTCTGCAGACCCCTCTCAGCAGACCCCTCTCAGCAGACCCCTCTCTGCAGACCCCTCTCTGCAGACCCCTCTCTGCAGACCCCTCTCCCTCTCTGCAGACCCCTCTCAGCAGACCCCTCTCCCTCTCTGCAGACCCCTCTCTGCAGACCCCTCTCCCTCTCCGCAGACCCCTCTCAGCAGACCCCTCTCAGTAGACCCCTCTCTGCAGACCCCTCTCAGCAGACCCCTCTCAGCAGACCCCTCTCTGTAGACCCCTCTCAGAAGACCCCTCTCAGCAGACCCCTCTCAGCAGACCCCTCCCAGCAGACCCCTCTCAGCAGAACCCTCTCAGCAGACCCCTCTCAGCAGAACCCTCCCAGCAGACCCCTCTCAGCAGACCCCTCTCTGCAGACCCCTCCCAGCAGACCCCTCTCAGCAGAACCCTCCCAGCAGACCCCTCTCAGCAGACCCCTCCCAGCAGACCCCTCTCTGCAGACCCCTCTCGGCAGACCCCTTTTTGCAGACCCCTCTCAGCAAACCCCTCTCAGCAGACCCCTCTAAGCAGACTCCTCTCAGCAGACCCCTCCCAGCAGACCCCTCCCAGCAAACCCCTCTCTGCAGACCCATCTCAGCAGACCCCTCTCAGCAGACCCCTCTCAGCAGACCCCTCTCAGCAGACCCCTCCCAGCAGACCCCTCCCAGCAGACCCCTCTCTGCAGACCCCTCCCAGCAGACCCCTCTCTGCAGACCCCTCTCAGCAGACCCCTCTCTGCAGACCCCTCTCAGCAGACCCCTCTCTGCAGACCCCTCTCTGCAGACCCCTCTCTACAGACCCCTCTCTGCAGACCCCTCTCTGCAGACCCCTCTCAGCAGACCCCTCCCAGCAGACCCCTCCCAGCAGACCCCTCTCAGCAGACCCCTCTCTGCAGACCCCTCTCAGCAGACCCCTCTCTGCAGACCCCTCCCAGCAGACCCCTCCCAGCAGACCCCTCTCAGCAGACCCCTCTCTGCAGACCCCTCTCAGCAGACCCCTCTCTGCAGACCCCTCTCAGCAGACCCCTCTCTGCAGACCCCTCTCTGCAGACCCCTCTCAGCAGACCCCTCTCTGCAGACCCCTCTCTGCAGACCCCTCTCTACAGACCCCTCTCTGCAGACCCCTCTCTGCAGACCCCTCTCAGCAGACCCCTCTCTGCAGACCCCTCTCTGCAGACCCCTCTCTACAGACCCCTCTCTGCAGACCCCTCTCTGCAGACCCCTCTCAGCAGACCCCTCCCAGCAGACCCCTCTCAGCAGACCCCTCTCTGCAGAGCCCTCTCTGCAGACCCCTCTCAGCAGACCCCTCTCAGCAGACCCCGCTCTGCAGACCCCTCTCTGCAGAGCCCTCTCAGCAGACCCCTCTCAGCAGACCCCTCTCTGCAGACCCCTCTCAGCAGACCCCTCTCAGCAGACCCGCTCAGCAGACCCCTCTCTACAGACCCCTCAGCAGACCCCTCTCTGCAGACCCCTCAGCAGACCCCTCTCCGCAGATCCCTCTCTGCAGACCCCTCTCTGCAGACCCCTCTCAGCAGACCCCTCCCAGCAGACCCCTCTCTGCAGACCCCTCTCAGCAGACCCCTCTCAGCAGACCCCTCTCAGCAGACCCCTCTCAGCAGACCCCTCTCTGCAGACCCCTCTCAGCAGACCCCTCTCTGCAGACCCCTCTCAGCAGACCCTTCTCTGCAGACCCCTCTCTGCAGACCCCTCTCTACAGACCCTTCTCTGCAGACCCCTCTCTGCAGACCCCTCTCAGCAGACCCCTCTCTGCAGACCCCTCTCTGCAGACCCCTCTCTACAGACCCCTCTCTGCAGACCCCTCTCTGCAGACCCCTCTCAGCAGACCCCTCCCAGCAGACCCCTCTCAGCAGACCCCTCTCAGCAGACCCCTCTCTGCAGACCCCTCTCTGCAGACACCTCTCTGCAGACCCCTCTCTGCAGAGCCCTCTCAGCAGACCCCTCTCTGCAGACCCCTCTCCCTCTCAGCAGACCCCTCTCAGCAGACCCCTCTCTGCAGACCCCTCTCTGCAGACCCCTCTCTGCAGAGCCCTCTCAGCAGACCCCTCTCTGCAGACCCCTCTCCCTCTCAGCAGACCCCTCTCAGCAGACCCCTCTCTGCAGACCCCTCTCTGCAGACCCCTCTCTGCAGAGCCCTCTCAGCAGACCCCTCTCAGCAGACCCCTCTCCCTCTCTGCAGACACCTCTCTGCAGACCCCTCTCTGCAGAGCCCTCTCAGCAGACCCCTCTTTGCAGACCCCTCTCCCTCTCAGCAGACCCCTCTCAGCAGACCCCTCTCTGCAGACCCCTCTCTGCAGACCCCTCTCTGCAGAGCCCTCTCAGCAGACCCCTCTCAGCAGACCCCTCTCAGCAGACCCCGCTCTGCAGACCCCTCTCTGCAGACCCCTCTCAGCAGACCCCTCTCTGCAGACCCCTCTTTGCAGACCCCTCTCCCTCTCAGCAGACCCCTCTCAGCAGACCCCTCTCAGCAGACCCCGCTCTGCAGACCCCTCTCTGCAGACCCCTCTCTGCAGACCCCTCAGCAGACCCCTCTCTGCAGACCCCTCTCTGCAGACCCCTCTCCGCAGATCCCTCTCTGCAGACCCCTCTCTGCAGACCCCTCTCAGCAGACCCCTCTCAGCAGAGCCCTCTCTGCAAACCCCTCTCAGCAGACCCCTCTCCGCAAATCCCTCTCTGCAGACCCCTCTCTGCAGACCCCTCTCAGCAGACCCCTCCCAGCAGACCCCTCTCAGCAGAGCACTCTCAGCAGACCCCTCTCAGCAGACCCCTCCCAGCAGACCCCTCTCTGCAGACCCCTCTCAGCAGACCCCTCTCAGCAGACCCCTCTCAGCAGATCCCTCT
Organism: Lissotriton helveticus; assembly: GCF_964261635.1. Taxonomy (NCBI): domain Eukaryota; kingdom Metazoa; phylum Chordata; class Amphibia; order Caudata; family Salamandridae; genus Lissotriton; species Lissotriton helveticus. Next base: position 1,216,899,224 of record NC_136071.1, on the reverse strand, counting down.
CTGCAGACCCCTCTCTGCAGAGCCCTCTCAGCAGACCCCTCTCAGCAGACCCCTCTCAGCAGACCGCTTTCAGCAGACCCCTCTCTGCAGACCCCTCCCTGCAGACCCCTCTCTGCAGACCCCTCTCAGCAGACCCCTCTCAGCAGACCGCTTTCAGCAGACCCCTCCCAGCAGACCCCTCTCTACAGACCCCTCTCTGCAGAGCCCTCTCTGCAGACCCCTCTTAGCAGACCACTCTCAGCAGACCCCTCCCAGTAAACCCCTCTCAGCAGACCCCTCCCAGTAAACCCCTCTCAGCAGACCCCTCTCTGAGCCGCCCTCTCAGCAGACCCCTCTCCCTCTCTGCAGACCCCTCTCAGCAGACTCCTCTCTGTTATTATTATTATTATTATTGGACATTTATTAAGCGCCTGATTACGCCACTGGCGTGTCTCCGCGCTATGGCAAGTGGTGTGGCTGTCCCCCCCTCCTCCCAACCAAGCTATCTACTGAAACAGGTGCGTTTTAAGTTTTTTTCTAAACTGGACTTCGCAGGGTTCCAACCGAAGTTCCAGTGGCAGATTGTTCCAGCGCTTGGGAGCAAGGTATCTGAAAGATCTGCCTCCCATGCGAGCTTTAAATATTCTTGGGACTTTTAACAGCCCGGTCTGCGAAGACCGGAGACTGCGTGCAGGCTCATAATGGGCTATAAGGCTCTGGAGCGGGAGAGGTGCTTTGCCACTCAGGATACGATGGCAAGTGGCAAGAGCCTTAAACTCCACTCTCCTCTCTATGGGGAGCCAATGAAGCGCCCGCAAGGCCAGTTTGGCGGATGACCTCCTGGGGAGTCTGAGGACCAGCCGCGCCGCTGCGTTTTGTAGAACCTGCAGGCGGCCGAGGACCCTGCCTGAGGCCCCCAGGTAGAGCAGATTCCCATAATCGAGTCGGGAGGTAACCAGGGCATGCACCAGTGTCTGACGAGCAGGAGTGGGAAGCAGATCTAATACTTTCCTGAGAGCTCTCAGAACACCGAAACAGATCCCTGCCACTCGACCGACATGTGGGCCAAAGGTGAGGTCCTTATCCAACCATACGCCAAGGTTTCTGGCCTCGCGGCAGGGAGCAGGAACCTCCCCCAGACACGGTGGCCACCACGCCGACGACCACGCAGACGGCACTCCCCCCACCACGAGCACCTCGGTCTTGCTCCCGTTTAACTTTAAACAGTTGGCAGACATCCAGGCAGCAAGGTCATTCATGCAGTTCCTGAAGATGTCTGCCGCAAGTCCGGGCGCGCGCGATAGGGAGATGACCAGCTGCGTGTCGTCGGCGTAGGACACCAGGCGGAGACCATACCCCTCCACGATGGCTGCCAGGGGGGAGACATAGATGTTAAATAGAGTTGGGCTCAGGGACGAACCCTGCGGTACGCCCTGGCCCAACTCAATCTCCTTGGAGTAGTAATCACCCAATCTGACCTGGAAACACCTCTCCGTGAGGAAGGACTTAATCCAGCCAAGCGCAGCTCCTGTCACCCCTCCTCCATTCAGACACTGTAGCAAGGTGGAATGTGCTACAGTGTCGAATGCTGCACTTAAGTCTAGTAAAATCAGTGCCATCGTCTGGCCCTCATCAACTCCCTGTCTGAGTGCTTCCACCGCCACAAGGAGAGCGGACTCCGTCGAATGACGGGGGCGGAAACCAAATTGCGAGTCGTGGAGTAGCGAAGCCGTCTCCACGAACTGCATGAGCTGTATGTTGGCTGTTTTTTCCGCCACCTTTGCCATATAAGGAAGAAGGGAAATAGGACGGAGGTTATCCAGCTTTTCAAAGCTAACGTTGGCCTTTTTTTGCAGGGGAAGTACCACAGCCTGTTTCCAGGCCTTAGGCACCACTTGAGACTCAAAGGAGATATCCAGCAGCTGACGTACATAGGGCTCTAGAACTGGCAAGCTATCCTTTAACCGACTAGGAGTGGTCGGGTCTCTAGGGGAACCAGATTTTATAGATCCACAAATGCGGAGAAGCTCCGTAGTGGAAGGAGTGACAAACCTGGTTAGCCGATGTTCCCCTTCCGTTCTTGTGGATTCCAGGGAGGCAAGGCCATTGTCTGCCCTCTGGGGGAAGGAGTTATAGATGTTGGAGACCTTGGTTGCAAAATACTCCGCGATTCGATTGCAGCCCTCCGTAGTGCAAAGTTTTTTAGGAACTGTGGCGGATTTTCCTATTGCAATGGATTTATAGATGGAGAAAAGCTCCTTGGTAGACTGCTTTGCTTCCTCAATTTTATTGCAGTAATACAATGATTTGGCCTTCCTAATTAGAGCATGATAAGCGCGTCTGCTATCCGTGTAAACAGTTTTAGCCTGCAGGGAGTATGTAATCCTCCATTGCCTTTCGGCGCGTTTACATGCAGCTTTGGCCGTTCGCAAGTTATCATTGTACCAGGGCGCCGAACGTTGCGCGCGGCCGCCTGATTTCGCCATTCCCAGTGGTGCTACTTGATTCAGAGCTTCCAAAATACGCTGGTCCAGGTTGGAATTAATTTCATCAACCCCGTCGCCCCCCAAATGACCTTTCTCGGTAAGTGCCCGATTGAATTTGGCCTGCCTCTCTGCAGACCCCTCTCAGCAGACCCCTCTCAGCAGACCCCTCTCTACAGACCCCTCTCTGCAGAGCCCTCTCTGCAGACCCCTCTTAGCAGACCCCTCTCAGCAGACCCCTCCCAGTAAACCCCTCTCAGCAGACCCCTCCCAGTAAACCCCTCTCAGCAGACCCCTCTCTGAGCCACCCTCTCAGCAGGCTCCTCTCAGCAGACCCCTCTCAGCAGACCCCTCTCAGCAGACCCCTCCCAGTAAACCCCTCTCAGCAGACCCCTCTCAGCAGACCCCTCCCAGTAAACCGCTCTCAGCAGACCCCTCCCAGTAAACCCCTCTCAGCAGACCCCTCTCAGCAGACCCCTCCCAGTAAACCCCTCTCAGCAGACCCCTCTCAGCAGACCCCTCCCAGTAAACCGCTCTCAGCAGACCCCTCCCAGTAAACCCCCCTCAGCAGACCCCTCCCAGTAAACCCCTCTCAGCAGAACCCTCTCTGAGCCACCCTCTCAGCAGACCCCTCTCCGCAGACATCTCCCAGTAAAACCCTCTCAGCAGAACCCTCTCAGCAGACCCCTCTCAGCAGACCCCTCTCTGCAGACCCCTCTCAGCAGACCCCTCTCTGCAGACCCCTCTCAGCAGACCCCTCTCTGCAGACCCCTCTCTGCAGACCCCTCTCAGCAGACCCCTCTCAGCAGACCCCTCCCAGCAGACCCCTCTCTGCAGACCCCTCTCTGCAGACCCCTCTCAGCAGACCCCTCTCTGAGCCACCCTTTCAGCAGACCCCTCTCAGCAGACACCTCCCAGTAAACCCCTCTCAGCAGACCCCTCTCAGCAGACCCCTCCCAGTAAACCCCTCTCAGCAGACCCCTCCCAGAAAAGCCCTCTCAGCAGACCCCTCCCAGTAAACCCCTCTCAGCAGACCCCTCTCTGAGCCACCCTCTCAGCAGACCCTTCTCAGCAGACCCCTCTCTGCAGACCCCTCTCAGCAGACCCCTCCCAGCAGACCCCTCTCAGCAGACCCCTCTCTGCAGACCCCTCTCTGCAGACCCCTCTCTGCAGACCCCTCTCAGCAGACCTGTTGGAAATGGGATCCCTGGCTGGCCAGGGCTTTCGCCAAAGTCAGTCAGAGACCACCACTCCCAAGTCAGGGCAAGGGAGTTACACGCCAAGATAACCCCTACTCACCCTCTAGGTAACGTGGCGCGAGCAGCAAGGCTAAACTTGGAGGCGATGTAGGCTAAGTATTTGCGCACGCACCCCAGCAACAACAACCAAAGGCCCACCACAAAGGAAACTCCACACAAGGTTCTATAAAAATAGCCTTTGTATTACACCAAAACACATTAGATAAAACACACACTTTACAATGTGCCAGAGGCACGGGCAGAATTTACAAGGGGATATTTACAAGACAGGGCCACCTGGACCACTGTCAGGAATCAGAAGTAGCACTTTCAGAAATAGCACTTAGCAGGTAAAATCACTGTAGCACACAATAAAAATAGAGCACACAACCAGTCACTACTGGTAACAGGACCTCACTAGCACCACCTGTACTAGAGAGAAAACAACCACCTATGTATCACAATACCTGTAGGGGTGTAAGAGGAAAACACATGATGCAATGCATAACATTCATTCAGAGGTGTAACAATAAAACACAGTTGCGCAAAAACTCACCAGTCACCACCTGTGACTGTCCCTGTGTCCCAATGTCAGGGCCTAAACGTGGCAGTTGCCCACAAAGTGCTGGGCAACTGGTGCAGGGAAAGTTAGGGCACTGAGGAGCCTCTCAGGCTCTGGTCAAAACAATGTGGGCAAGGAGGGAGCCTCTCAGGGCTCTGAAATGAAGATGTGCCCCTTGAGCCTCGCTGGGCTCTTAAACACGAACGTGGCACCTTTGAGCCTCTCTCAGGGCTCTAGAACCAACAATGCCCTTGGGTGCTGTGGAGCCTCGCAGGCTCTGTAGACAAATGCCCCAAGAGCCCCTTGGACTCTGTAAAAATGCGGCCACTGGTGGAGCCTTCAGGGCTCAAAACAAACTATGCCCCCTTCTGGAGCCCTCGTGGCTCAAAGAAAGACTGCCCCTCTTTGTTGGAGTCCCACTCGGGGGACTCGAAGCAATTATGGCCCTCCCAGAGCCTCTCAGGGCTCTGCAGCAAGACTTGCCCCCACGACGTTGGAGCCTCTCAGGGCTCGTGACAAAAGGGGCCCGTGGAGCCTCTCTGGCTCAAAGAACAGAATGCCCCCTCAGAGCCTCATGGCTCTCAAAATGAATAATGGCTGCCCACGTTGGAGTCCCTCACGGGGGACTCGGGAATCACGCAATGCCCCCTGAAGCCCTCGGGCTTCACACAGTAGTGCGCGCAAGATCGCGCTACGGGGGAGGGGCGGACACCGACAATGTGTCCCGACGCCCCTCTCCCTTTGTAGACACTCACCGGGTCTCTGGGTGGCAGGGCGGCTCCTCGGCGGCTCGGCTGGGACCGCGGGCGGGTTCCCCTTCACTCTGGAGCCTCGAGGACGGAGCCGGCTGCTCCTCTCGCCTCCCGCCTGGCTTTGTCTCGCTCTCCCCTCCGCCTGACTTCCGCCGGGGCCGCCAATGGCAGCGCGGCCCTGGGGGTCAGGAGGCGGGACTTCCGGGTCGCTCTAGGCAGCGGCCCGGCAACAGCTTTCACTCCCCCTCGGCTGCGATCACGGGAAAACGCCGGGTGGGCTCCGGCTTCAATCAATAAAATCTCCACGGGGCAATGCCGGGTGGCACCGGCCCTCAAATTAAAAGTAAAGCGAGGTGGCACTCGCTAATGCCGAAAATCGGCAAAGTCAGTTCCAATGCCGGGTGGGCACCGGCAATGTCGATAAAGCGCTCCCAAGCGCTCTGGGCGCAAAGGAAAGCGCTCCTAGCGCTAGAAATATAAGCAAAGCGCTATTGAGCGCTGGGGCACCAGGAAAGCGCTCCTAGCGCTATAAATCAAATAAGAGCGCCTCCAGGCACTCTAAGCAAAAAGCAAAAGCTCCAGCAGGGTCTGGAAGCAGGCAGAGGGGCTAGGCAGGGCCAGAGCCAGCACACTGGGTCTCCAGGCAGGGAGACAAGCCTAGTGGCGGTCCTCTTGGCCCCAGCAGCAGCAGCAGCCCCCTCTGGCAAGGATCCTAGAAGAGAACAATTTCAGTGGGGACACAGCCCCATTTTTATACAGTATTTCCCTTTGTCTGAAGGTGCAGAGTGGGGGCGGAACCAGTCGCAGCTGGTTCTTGAGTACTCTGTTTACCTCAACCACCCTCTCTATTCACTGGCAGGGCCTGGGTCATTAGACACACCACAGGGGGGCGGAGCCAGCATTGTGTGGGGAAAACCCAGCCCATCCAGGACACAGGTACACTCCTCCCACACATTACTCATGCAGATCTCCCACTCACCACCGGGCAGACCCATCCAGACTTCCTGGAGCCTGGCATGCCAGCCAGCTCCAGCCAATCACACGCCAGCACCCTCACAGCACACGTACAGCCATGTCTAGAAATGGCGCTTCTCTACTAGACACATACATGCTGCATACACCGTTGCGCAGCATTCACTCTCACGAGTTCACACATACCAGACTCAAGCCTGTACACCCCACGCATCAGGAACTACCAGGGACACATACATTCCCCATGCATTCCTATGGGCGGGCAGGCCTAGCTCAGCACATGCACACAGAGTGCGCACGCACTTTCCACTGGGACACAGTGAAAGTGCGCAGAATCCCAAAAATCACCATTGCCAGGTCACCATTTCACGCAAAAAGTCTAGGGGTGAACCTGCCCTAAGGGCCAAAGTCCAACAAGACCCCTCTCTGCAGACCCCTCTGAGCAGACCCCTCTCTGAGCCACCCTTTCAGCAGACCCCTCTCAGCAGACCCCTCCCAGTAAACCCCTCTCAGCAGACCCCTCTCTGAGCCGCCCTCTCAGCAGACCCCTCTCCCTCTCTGCAGACCCCTCTCAGCAGACTCCTCTCTGCAGACCCCTCTCAGCAGACCCCTCTCAGCAGACCCCTCTCAGCAGACCCCTCTCTACAGACCCCTCTCTGCAGAGCCCTCTCTGCAGACCCCTCTTAGCAGACCCCTCTCAGCAGACCCCTCCCAGTAAACCCCTCTCAGCAGACCCCTCCCAGTAAACCCCTCTCAGCAGACCCCTCTCTGAGCCACCCTCTCAGCAGGCTCCTCTCAGCAGACCCCTCTCAGCAGACCCCTCTCAGCAGACCCCTCCCAGTAAACCCCTCTCAGCAGACCCCTCTCAGCAGACCCCTCCCAGTAAACCGCTCTCAGCAGACCCCTCCCAGTAAACCCCTCTCAGCAGACCCCTCTCAGCAGACCCCTCCCAGTAAACCCCTCTCAGCAGACCCCTCCCAGTAAACCCCTCTCAGCAGAACCCTCTCTGAGCCACCCTCTCAGCAGACCCCTCTCCGCAGACATCTCCCAGTAAAACCCTCTCAGCAGAACCCTCTCAGCAGACCCCTCTCAGCAGACCCCTCTCTGCAGACCCCTCTCTGCAGACCCCTCTCTGCAGACCCCTCTCAGCAGACCCCTCTCAGCAGACCCCTCCCAGCAGACCCCTCTCTGCAGACCCCTCTCTGCAGACCCCTCTCAGCAGACCCCTCTCTGAGCCACCCTTTCAGCAGACCCCTCTCAGCAGACACCTCCCAGTAAACCCCTCTCAGCAGACCCCTCCCAGCAGACCCCTCCCAGTAAACCCCTCTCAGCAGACCCCTCCCAGTAAACCCCTCTCAGCAGACCCCTCCCAGTAAACCCCTCTCAGCAGACCCCTCTCTGAGCCACCCTCTCAGCAGACCCCTCTCAGCAGACCCCTCTCTGCAGACCCCTCTCAGCAGACCCCTCCCAGCAGACCCCTCTCAGCAGACCCCTCTCTGCAGACCCCTCTCTGCAGACCCCTCTCTGCAGACCCCTCTCAGCAGACCCCTCTCTGCAGACCCCTCTCAGCAGACCCCTCTCCCTCTCTGCAGACCCCTCTCTGCAGACCCCTCTCTGCAGACCCCTCTCAGCAGACCCCTCTCAGCAGACCCCTCTCAGCAGACCCCTCTCCCTCTCTGCAGACCCCTCTCTGCAGACCCCTCTCTGCAGACCCCTCTCAGCAGACCCCTCTCAACAAGGTGCATTTTTTACAGCACTGGTGCGTCACAAAAAGTGACACACCGGTGGCGTAAAAGTGACGCATGGCCTCATAAATGAGGCCTTCAGTCTTCTACTCATGCGTCATATTTAATTTTTGACGCATTATGTCGCAAGGAGTTACAGATACGTCAGTATTTCTGACATATCTGTAAGCGCAAAAGTGATGCATTGCTGGAGTGTGTCACAAAAGAAACGCAACTCCAGCAATGCATCCTTTCACATGTGGCCAGCCCCATGTGAAAGGGCCTGGGTCAGTCTTACGCCTGCTGTGAGGCAGGCGCAAGATTTTGACGCAACGGCGTCCTAAAAGTGACGCAGTGAAATCGCATAGATTTCACTGCGTCACCTCTACGACCGTTTCTTGCAACAATACGCCCCTTTTGCATACATTACACCTGACGTAGGTATAATGTGGCGCAGGGGTTTACAAAGTGACGCATCTACCTACATGCGTCACTTTGTAAATATGACTCAACAAGGTGCATTTTTTACAGCACTGGTGCGTCACAAAAAGTGACGCAACGGTGGCGTAAAAGTGACGCATGGCCTCATAAATGAGGCCTTTAGTCTTCTACTCATGCGTCATATTTAATTTATGACGCATTATGTCGCAAGGAGTTACAGATACGTCAGTATTTCTGAGATATCTGTAAGCGCAAAAGTTATGCATTGCTGGAGTGTGTCACAAAAGAAACGCAACTCCAGCAATACATCTTTTCACATGGGGCCAGCCCCATGTGAAAAGGCCTGCGTCAGTCTTACGCCTGTTGTGAGGCAGGTGCAAAATTTTGACACAACGGCGTCCTGAAAGTGACGCAGTGAAATCTCATAAAAGACACTGCGTCACCTCTACGACCCTTTCTTGCGTCAATATGGCCCCTTTGCATATATTACACCTGAAGCAGGTATAATGTGGCGCAGGGGTTTACAAAGTGACGCATCAACGTAGAGGTGTCACTTTGTAAATATTACTCAACAAGGTGCAATTTTTACACTAGTGGTGCGTCACAAAAAGTGACGCACAGGTGGCGTAAAAGTGACGTATGGCCTCATAAATGAGGCCTTCAGTCTTCTACTCATGCGTCATATTTAATGTATGACGCATTATGTCACAAGGAGTTACAGATACGTCAGTATTTCTGACGTATCTGTAAGCACAAAAGTGATGCATTGCTGGAGTGTGTTACAAAAGTGACGCAACCCCAGCAATTCATCCTTTCACATGGGGCCAGCCCCATGTGAAAGGGCTTGCATCAGTTTTACACCTGCTGTGAGGCAGGTGCAAGATTTTGACACAATGGCGTCCTAAAAGTGACGCAGTGAAATCGCCCCTTTTACATACATTACACCTGACGCAGGTATAATGTAGATTAGAAGAATTCCCAACTGGTATCATTTAAAAGACAATTTCAAAGGTGTATGCAATACGCATTACATAAATGAACAAAAAGGAGTCTCTGCGTTTTTTTAGAAGAAGGGTATTATTCACCACTTTGAGAGCAAGGCGGGTCTATTACATGGTAATACAGTTGAACAGCACTGTACAGATCAAATCGTATGACAACCCGGTAGCACTTGGTGAAAAGTGATATATACACAGATATATACAGTGGGTGATAGTGATAGTGCAAGGGCTGGGGTAAGACAGCGTGGTCGGCGCGTTGTGACAATTTGTGAAATTATAAAAAAGTAGTGGCTCCAAGGATCAAGTTGTAATCACTTAAAACATGAATAGGTACATTTTTCAGGAGTACAAAACATAATAGGCGCCATAAAATTTAAGCTGTGTGGTACCACTGTGATCGAGGGTGACGGCAGAGGTGGACGGCAGACGCGGCTCGTGTTCAAAAACCGATGGGGTGTGGACAGTGAATATATATGTCCTCATTGGCCCTGTAATCATGAGACATGGAAGGATTTGACTGCTATCCTTCATAATAAGGCAACACATGCCCTGTACTTTTCATTGATGCTTAGAACATTAAAGAATTGCAATAAAAAGTGATTCTATGCTACAGCTACATATAATAAGGCCTTTAATGACACTCACAGCCGTATCTGAAAACGTTCAATAAAACAGGTTCTGAATGAAAACTCTGAAAAAACACGTAGGAATACTTTTCGCCCTGAAGAAGTCCTACGGACGAAACGCGTTGGCTACGTTTCTTCTTTTTTAAACTGGAAGATTGTAAATAAAAGCAAGAAAAGAACCTCAAGTCCTACTGCAGTATTTCTTCATAACACTGTATTTAATGTTATTGTGAAAGTTATATTGTGTGGGGTGCTGTAGCATTATGTTGTTGTGAAATTGTCGGAAGTCTAGGGGTATTTGACTTCAGGCTAATAGCACCCACAATTAATTTACTGGACCACAATACATAGGATAAAGTGCAGATTTTTTAGTCCGATACCCCTGTTCTAGTGTTCTGCATGGCGAATAATAGTGGAGTTTCCAAATGAATATTTCTTGGTGGGGTCACCCCGTGACAGGACAGTGTGACAAATCCTGCACTCCACCTTTGGAGCATTTACTTTTTTCTGATCATTTGGAATGGAAAAAAACTTCCATATGAAGTGTTCTTTTATCTTCGGCTGAGGAATCTCTTCATCAATAAATCCTCTGAGTCATCTTCACTGCTGGATGCTCTGGCAGCCATGGTAATCCAAGATAGATTCGATAGCAAAAAGACAGGTCTTGCAGTCACAAAAGTGAAAGAAGAAGTGAAGGAAATGGGTGGGGATGTGGGGGCATATTACCAAGCCCGCGAGAAATGCGTTAGCGACTTTTAAAAGTCACTAACACATTTTTTTTTCACATCGCACTATTACCAATACATCTCTAACCTGAGTTAGAGACGTATTCTTGACGTTATCTATCGCCCCGTGCTGGGGGCGATAGATAACGCTAATGGGATGCAGGGTGGGCGTTCCCACGTCCAACCACATGTAAAATGTGGTTGGAGGTGGTAACACCATATTATCAAGGCAGGCGTTGGGAGAAGGAGACCTGCGCTAAACGAGTTTATCGCAGGTCTCCCAACGCCTGCTTTGATCAGGTGTTAGGCATAGATAACATGGGGGTGTGGATCATAAAGCTGAATCCACCCCCCCATATTATCAAGGCACACATTAGCGCGTGAAAACAACGCTTGTTTTCACGCGCTAATGTTCCATATCACCGACTATCGCCGGATTTCATTTCGCCTACGTGATGCGCGTTGATAATTACGCGCTATCACGGCGAAAAAATCAAGCAATAGCCGGCGATATGGAAATGTGCGATGTGCGTATTTTAAAGTACATCTTGTTAATATGCCCCTTCATTCTTTGTAAAAAAAACTGTTAGCAACCAATGAAAAGAGTTATTTTAAGGTCACATGACTTGACACGCTTACGCTGCGCGCACCGGAGCGATTCCGGGGGCGCTTACGCGGCGCGATCGTAGGCGCTTCTGGAGGCACTTACGCGGCGCGCCTGAGTGACGTTTTGATAGCATTACGGAAATGCAAAATCATTTTCATTTCGTAAATCAAAAATCCTGCTTTTGTAAGTATGGTACTAAATGTCTTCCATTATTATTTACTTTTCATACATATTTTTTTTTACGAACGCAGAAATAGCGCTCTTGCTGCGCTCTCGGGAGAACTTACCAGTGCGCGCACCCTGAGCGCACCAGGACAAAATGTTAAAAAAAATATATATACATTGAACAAATAATTTTATTTTAAAAAAAATATAATTATTTGTTGTAAAAAATAGCTAACAAAAAAAAAATAATCATAGGTTACAAAGTCGATATACAAATGAATTAGCTTTTAAAAAAACTATGAAATTCACTGAAAAAACCATAGGTTTCACAATCGTTATAGTTAGGAATTAGCATTAAAAAACCTTTGAAATTCACTGAAAAAACCATAGGTTTCACAATAGTTATAGTTAGGAATTAGCATTTAAAAAACCTTTGAAATTCACTGAAAAACCCATAGGTTTCACACTCATTATAGTTGGGAATTAGCATTTTAAAAACATTTGAAATTCACTGAAAAAAACATAGGTTTCACACCAGTTATAGAAACCACCGCAATGGAGCGCACACCGCTAGCCCCTCCTCCGGATCGCCCCTCGGGATTCTGGTACTTGTAGTTCAATAGTGGATCACCCAGGTGGGTGCAAGTCGGTACTTGTTGGACTGATGAATCTCTAGACCCGATACATGTCCCGGGTTTTTGGGTATCGCCCGAGACTAGGCTCGGGTTTCGGGATAACTTCCCTCATCAGTAGAGAAATGGTTAGGGGTGGAGGAGAAGGCCGCCAAACAACCGTCAATGGCCTCGATGCCCGAACCGGCACGCAGGGCAGCATCCAGGAGCCCGTCGGCTCAAAGCTCAAGGGAGCCAATTAATAGAAACCACCGCAATGGAGCGCACACCGCTAGCCCCTCCTCCGGATCGCCCCTCGGGATTCTGGTAATTGTAGTTCAATAGTGGATCACCCAGGTGGGTGCAAGTCGGTACTTGTTGGACTGATAAATCTCTAGACCCGATACATGTCCCGGGTTTTTGGGTATCGCCCGAGACATGGCTCGGGTTTCGGGATAACTTCCCTCATCAGTAGAGAAATGGTTAGGGGTGGAGGAGAAGGCCGCCAAACAACCGTCAATGGCCTCGATGCCCGAACCGGCACGCAGGGCAGCATCCAGGAGCCCGTCGGCTCAAAGCTCAAGGGAGCCAATTAATAGAAACCACCGCAATGGAGCGCACACCGCTAGCCCCTCCTCCGGATCGCCCCTCGGGATTCTGGTACTTGTAGTTCAATATTGGATCACCCAGGTGGGTGCAAGTCGGTATTTGTTGGACTGATGAATCTCTAGACCCGATACATGTCCCGGGTTTTTGGGTATCGCCCGAGACATGGCTCGGGTTTCGGGATAACTTCCCTCATCAGTAGAGAAATGGTTAGGGGTGGAGGAGAAGGCCGCCAAACAACCGTCAATGGCCTCGATGCCCGAACCGGCACGCAGGGCAGCATCCAGAAGCCTGTCGGCTCAAAGCTCAAGGGAGCCAATTAATAGAAACCACCGCATTGGAGCGCACACCGCTAGCCCCTCCTCCGGATCGCCCCTCTGGATTCTGGTACTTGTAGTTCAATAGTGGATCACCCAGGTGGGTGCAAGTCGGTACCTGTTGGACTGATGAATCTCTAGACCCGATACATGTCCCGGGTTTTTGGGTATCGCCCGAGACATGGCTCGGGTTTCGGGATAACTTCCCTCATCAGTAGAGAAATGGTTAGGGGTGGAGGAGAAGGCCGCCAAACAACCGTCAATGGCCTCGATGCCCGAACCAGCACGCAGGGCAGCATCCAGGAGCCCGTCGGCTCAAAGCTCAAGGGAGCCAATTAATAGAAACCACCGCAATGGAGCGCACACCGCTAGCCCCTCCTCCAGATCGCCCCTCGGGATTCTGGTACTTGTAGTTCAATAGTGGATCACCCAGGTGGGTGCAAGTCGGTACTTGTTGGACTGATGAATCTCTAGACCCGATACATGTCCCGGGTTTTTGGGTATCGCCCGAGATATGGCTCGGGTTTCGGGATAACTTCCCTCATCAGTAGAGAAATGGTTAGGGGTGGAGGAGAAGGCCGCCAAACAACCGTCAATGGCCTCGATGCCCGAACCGGCACGCAGGGCAGCATCCAGGAGCCCGTCGGCTCAAAGCTCAAGGGAGCCAATTAATAGAAACCACCGCAATGGAGCGCACACCTCTAGCCCCTCCTCCGGATCGCCCCTCGGGATTCTGGTACTTGTAGTTCAATAGTGGATCACCCAGGTGGGTGCAAGTCGGTACTTGTTGGACTGATGAATCTCTAGACCCGATACATGTCCCGGGTTTTTGGGTATCGCCCGAGACATGGCTCGGGTTTCGGGATAACTTCCCTCATCAGTAGAGAAATGGTTAGGGGTGGAGGAGAAGGCCGCCAAACAACCGTCAATGGCCTCGATGCCCGAACCGGCACGCAGGGCAGCATCCAGGAGCCCGTCGGCTCAAAGCTCAAGGGAGCCAATTACTAGAAACCACCGCAATGGAGCGCACACCGCTAGCCCCTCCTCCGGATCGCCCCTCGGGATTCTGGTACTTGTAGTTCAATAGTGGATCACCCAGGTGGGTGCAAGTCGGTACTTGTTGGACTGATGAATCTCTAGACCCGATACATGTCCCGGGTTTTTGGGTATCGCCCGAGACATGGCTCGGGTTTTGGGATAACTTCCCTCATCAGTAGAGAAATGGTTAGGGGTGGAGGAGAAGGCCGCCAAACAACCGTCAATGGCCTCGATCCCGGAACCCGCACGCAGGGCAGCATCCAGGAGCCCGTCGGCTCAAAGCTCAAGGGAGCCAATTAATAGAAACCACCGCAATGGAGCGCACACCGCTAGCCCCTCCTCCGGATCGCCCCTCGGTATTCTGGTACTTGTAGTTCAATAGTGGATCACCCAGGTGGGTGCAAGTCGGTACTTGTTGGACTGATGAATCTCTAGACCCGATACATGTGCCGGTTCGGGCATCGAGGCCATTGACGGTTGTTTGGCGGCCTTCTCCTCCACCCCTAACCATTTCTCTACTGATGAGGGAAGTTATCCCGAAACCCGAGCCATGTCTCGGGCGATACCCAAAAACCCGGGACGTGTATCGGGTCTAGAGATTCATCAGTCCAACAAGTACCGACTTGCACCCACCTGGGTGATCCACTATTGAACTACAAGTACCAGAATCCCGAGGGGCGATCCGGAGGAGGGGCTAGCGGTGTGCGCTCTATTGCGGTGGTTTCTATTCACACCAGTTATAGTTAGCTGAACATTTTACTCATACAAAAATATTGAAATTCCCACGTTATAGTTAGTTGGACTCACTATAACTCGCGCGCCCGCAATCCACTGCTGATGATGTCACATATTACATCATTCATGACATGGTCAGTGACATCACTGATGACATCACTGATGACATCTCAAATGACATCACTGATGACATCTCAAATGACATCACTGATGACATCTCAAATGACATCACTGATGACATCACTGATGACATCATCCAGTGAATGTGTGTTCCTGTAAAGTTAAAATATGTTTTACATATTGAAGAATGAGTGAATGCATGAGTGTCTACATGAAGGATTTAGTAGGTGCGTAACTGACTGTATGAGTGAGTGATTAAATGTGTCTCACTGAGTGCATAGGTTAGTGACTAAACTGTCTGAATGTGTGCATCAGTATGTCTGTTGTTGTGTAAGCTGCTGCATGTGTTGATTAGTAGCTATATGACTGGCTATATGGGTTATTGATTGGTTGCCCAAGTATTTGTATGTGAGGGTGAGTGTGTGTGGTAGTCGCTGGGAGGTGTGTGACTCTGTGCATAGATGTGTGAGCAGTTGATTCACTTGGTGTTTGAGTTCAAGAGTGCATGTGGAAATAGCTGTATGTGCGGTTGACTGTGTGCATGGGTGTGTTGGTGAGTGAATGGATTTCTCAGTGCTACATGTCCAAGTAAGTACATATGTAAAAAACAGTGCATGTGACAGTTGGCATATATCAATGACTATACATGAGAGCCTGTGATTGCGTAAGCGACTGTATGGATCAATGTGTACTTGTATCAGTGATTGTAAAAGAGAGTAAGTATGTGTTAGTATATGTTTGAATAAGTAAGGTTATGTGTGTATAACTGTATAGATGAGGAAATGGGAGTGTGATTGATTCTTTTCATTACTGAGTAGATTAGAGAGTAACTCCATGGATGACTGGCACTGTGTGAATGTCTGTATAGGTGTACGAGTGCATATGATAGCGTTGTATTGATGAGTGACTGTATGTATGAGTGATTGTATGGGTGAATGAGTGGATGTGTGTGTAGACTTATGAATCAGTGAGTGTGTATGTCGTAAGTGGTATTGCTGTGTCAATGGTTTCAGGAATGGTAGTCTGTATTGAACACTGGATGTATCAAAGGTTAGATTAGAGTGTGAGGAGGTGCATCGTATTATGACATGGATGATGTCATCAGTGATGTCATTTGAGATGTCATCAGTGATGTCATCAGTGATGTCACTGACCATGTCATGAATGATGTGATATGTGACATCATCAGCAGTGGATTGCGGGCGCGCGAGTTATAGTGAGTCCAACTATCTATAACGTGGGAATTTCAATGGTTTTGTATGAGTAACATGTTCAGCTAACTATAACTGGTGTGAAACCCATGGTTTTTTCAGTGAATTTCAAAGGTTTTTTAAATGCTAATTCCTAACTATAACGAGTGTGAAACCTATGGTTTTTTCAGTGAATATATATATATATATTCACTGAAAAAACCATAGGTTATAGACCATATATAGTTAGGAATTAGCATTTACAAAACCTTGAAAATTCACTGAAAAAACCATAGGTTATAGACCATATATAGTTAGGAATTAGCATTTACTAAACCTTATTTTACTCACACAAAACCATTGAAATTCCATATATAGTTAGTTGCACTAACTATATATCGCGCACCCGCAATCCACTGCTGATGATGTCACATATTACATCATTCATGACATGGTCAGTGACATCACTGATGACATCACTGATGACATCTCAAATGACATCACTGATGACATCACTGATAACAACATCCAGTGATTTTTTGTTTCTATAAAGTTTAAATATGTCTTACATATTGAAGAATGAGTGGATGTGTAAGTGTCTGGACGAAGGATTTAGTAGGTGCATGACTGACTGTATGAGTGAGTGATTAAATGTGTCTCACTGACTGCATGGGTTAGTGACTAAACTGTCTTAATTTGTGCATCATTATGTCTGTTGTTCTGTAAACTGCTGCATGTGTTGATCAGTAGCTATATGAGTAACTATATGGGTTATTGATTGATTGCCCAAGTATTTGTATGGGAGACTGAGTGTGTGTGTGGCTAGCTGGGAGGTGTGTGACTCTGTGCAGATCAATCTGTACTTGTATCAATGATTGTATAAGAAGGTAAGTATGTGTTAGTATATGTTTGAAAATGTAAGGTGCTCTATGTTTAACTGTATAGACAAGAAAATGGAAGTGTCATTGATTCTTTACAGGACTGACTAGGTGTGTGAGTAACTCCATGGATGCGTGGCAGACTGTGAGTGTCTGTATAGGTGTATGAGTGCATATGATAGTGTTGTAAAGATGAGTGATTGTATGTATGAATGATTGTATGGGTGAATGAGTGAAGGTGTGTGTAGACGTAGCAATCAGTGAGTGCGTATGTAGTAACTAGTATTGGTGTGTCAATGGTTTCAAAAATTATACTCTCTTTTTAACACTGGGTGAAACAGAGGTTATATTAAAATGTGAGGAGATGCATTGTATTGTCACATGAATGATATCATCAGTGATGTGGTCATTGATGTCAAATGAGATGTCATCAGTGATGTCATCAGTGATGTCATTTGAGATGTCATCAGTGATGTCATCAGTGATGTCACTGACCATGTCATGAATGATGTAATATGTGACATCATCAGCAGTGGATTGCGGGTGCGCGATATATAGTTAGTGCAACTAACTATATATGGAATTTCAATGGTTTTGTGTGAGTAAAATAAGGTTTAGTAAATGCTAATTCCTAACTATATATGGTCTATAACCTATGGTTTTTTCAGTGAATTTTCAAGGTTTTGTAAATGCTAATTCCTAACTATATATGGTCTATAACCTATGGTTTTTTCAGTGAATTTCATTGGTTTTTTAACAGCTAATATCTGTAGCTGTAAAATTTATTCTTCTTTAAATCCAAAAATATATTTTATATGTTTATGAATAATTATTTTTTTAAATATTTTTTTTTCTTCGTTCCCGCTTCGCGAATCGGGAACCTTACAGTAAAAAAATGTTCAGAAAAATAAAAAAAAAAGTTCTTTTCAGAACTACCTCCCCGTTATTAAAAAATTGGTACAATATTTGGAACTGTGCCAACCTCTATTTCTCTTAGTTCGCTTCCTAGTTCGCTCGCTGGTACGCGAACTGGAAGCGAACCAAAAACAGTAAGTATAAGGGAAGGAAACACACACTTATGTTAAAAGAAAGACAGCTATAGGGGAGTAAACTAGAGATACTATTACCCATAATCCACTACTGATGATGTCACATATTACATCATTCATGACATGCTCAGTGACATCATCAGCAGAGGATTGCGGGTTTTTTGGCAACATGCCTTATCGACGGTTTAATAACGCTGCCTTTTGCTTTATATAAGTTTTCAAATTGTATGAAATATATACCAATAGGTCTTTATGAACCTTTAGGTAGTGCTTTTGTTCATGAGGTCTGGTCGCTTCCATACACATACAGATGTTTCAAAGATGATCAAGAAGTTTATCTGAATGGAGAGGAATGCACTGAGACGCCAGATCATTCACTAATGTGTAGGCACATACAGTTACACGATTCATGCAACAAACACCGACCAAATATGGCTTGCGTGATGCAAGGCACGCCAGTTCCTGCTATCATCCCCACGTTCAAGTTGTTGGAAAATGGTAGTTATTTGATGCTCAATAATGAAGATTGTTCTGAGTTAATTAAAAGTATTCCTTTTATCGTAACAGTAAGTGAACGGGTTATTTGCTGCAGAAATGTTCTATTTCCTCCCACACATGAACATAGGGAGTTTTCAATCTGGCCACGAATACCAACCTTGGGACACGTTTCAACGGCATGACAAGAATAAGAGCTCTTTTGTCTCAGAGAGAGGTGGCCTTGAGTTCGGCCCGTGAAACTTTCGTACTTCACATAGCGAACACCCGTACACAGGTTTGCCTTTCAATTTCAGCAACATGTTTCCGACTATCTTTAACGCATCCTCCACAAAATCCCTGGCACACTTTTTTAAAGTTGTTACCAGTGGTCTCGTGACTTCATTTGAGAAAATCTTTGGAGTCATCCCTGCTCCCTTTCATTCCATTTTCTCCACTCTGGTTCGTGGATTGCATTTTTACTTGCATTACCAGCGGACGCTCTTGTGCTTTTTTACATTTTTAAATATGGATGTCCCTCCTATGCAACCTCCGACCCTGCAGCTGCTGACACTGTTCCGCAATCGCATGCTAGAATATTATGGCACAATGCCGTTGGCGATATTAAGCACGGCATATGGATTATCTTTTCGGTTCTCCTACTTCACCTGTGTCCAGCCTGTATTTCACTGCCTGACCTGTGATTTCGATTGGGCCATTGATTTGTGTCTCTGCAGACCGGTTTCTCCTGACGTCGACTTTAATCAGCTGATGACTCCTATCATTACTCACGAGTTGATTTGTCCTGGCGAAAGGATTATGGCTGTGGCATTGATGCATGGACTACTTGGTCCCTGGAATTTACTGGCGGCAGCACAGTCTTTCTTGGAACACAGCTTTCTTGAAAACCCACCGAGCTGTCCTCTGATGGTGATAGAGGATCCGGTGCTGGGAGAGCACGTATGTTCTTTTCCGCTTTTAAATTGGATGGCTGAACTGTTTTCGGATGAAGACGGTGACTTCCTGTTGGAGGCTGTTGCAGCTTATTTTGCATACACAGTTATGTCATAGACCTTTTTCATGTTTCATATGCTGAGTACTAGCATTTCATTGACAATTCATTGACTTAATTGTCAAGTTTTTATTATTTACCTTGCCTATTGGCTTAAGACTCGATAAAGTACTTGGCTGTTTTATTTTTCTTTAGCATTGAATTTTCCTAGTTTTTAATGCTTTACCTTGCGGACCGTCCACATATAAACTTGCAATCTGCTCTCATGAGATGGCACTTCTATTATCTTATTCAGTTCGTTTCCGGATCATGAGGAGGTGTCATCTAGGTCCTGGATATCTTTACACCGTGTTAAGTTAGCATGGGCTCATTACCGGTTTAAACGCCATTTTTCCTTTTTTGCAACTTCTGCACACGACATTTAGTTGTTGCTTTAGCTTTCCACCTAGTAGTTCATCGTGGTTTACATGAGAATAATATGTTATTGGTCTACTATCTGCTTTACTTGTTAAACTATATCTGTACAGCGAGTGCTAAAGTTTCAAGAACAACACGGTACAGAATTGTTATGAGGTCTGATCTCCACGACTTCATACTCATAACATAAGTGCAACTTCTGCCAATTCTGGGCATGAGGCGGGTTTTATATTGCTTTGCCGAACACACATACACAACAGTTGATGCGGTTCACATGAAGAGAGAGCTGGTGTATGCTGATGTGATTCCTTCAAATCTAAGACACTAAAGTATGGGCACGCCCTAAACCAACACAAAGAGACCTTCTTAGCAAATAATATAATATGTGTATTAGGGAGGGTGAGATATAAGCAGCCGCGGGCCGTGGAGGGAGTTACGGTGAGGCAGGGAGGCGGGGAGGGGGAGAAGCAGGGTGGAGCCCTCTCTACCTTGCCCCTCCCCCTCCCCGCCTCCCTGCCCCACCGTAACTCCCTCCACGGCCCGCGGCTGCTTATAAGTGTTGCTAACTCTTATTCATTTACAGCATGTTAACATACTGTCACCATTCGCTTTTTATGTACTAGTAACTATGCTGGTAATTTTGCTATTGATAATATGTGTACTTGTATTCTCCACCCTGCTTCTCCCCCTCCCCGCCTCCCTGCCTCACCGTAACTCCCTCCACGGCCCGCGGCTGCTTATAAGTGTTGCTAACTCTTATTCATTTACAGCATGTTAACATACTATCACCATTCACTTTTTATGTACTAGTAACTATGCTGGTAATTTTGCTACTGATAATATGTGTACTTTTATTATCTAAGGTACTACGCCTGAGAAGACGGCATTAGTAAATAAACATTTCAAATACACATGTGTTCTTCTTAACTCCATGTTCTGGTTTCTAAGAAATATATAACGACCGACTGTTCATGAGTTCCACGTATCCTGAGGTACTATAAGTTCATATTCTGGATTGTCTAAACATTGAGAGTTTGTTATATCCAATGTGACACTGTACCTAGCTTGCTAAATAGTTTTTGATTACTAACGTGAGTTTTGGGACACCCTAATTCGCCGAGGTTCCAATCCTCTGTCCACAGTTCTGTGTGAGAACAGAAACCCTGCGACAGGGGCACCCCCGACCCTTGCTGGACCTTCATCACACTTGCGATACAACTCCAGCAATGCGCCACCTTTACGGCACAGATACATCACGCATCTGTGCTGTTTTTGCCCCGTGATGCGCCGCATTGTAAATGCAGCACACCATAGGTGACGGAACAGCGGCACAGAATGACTAACACATCCCTGGTGATGCGCCAGTCATCATAAATGTATCCCTATGCTTCTTATCTTGTTAGAGATGAACCGCCATATGTATCATCAAAGTTATTTGCATTTCCTAAATAGCGAACTTTAAGGAATAAATAGCGATTCTTTACCATTCCTAGTTTGCGATGAGCTATTTGCTAATTAGCCGAATGTAGCCCAATGAAGCCCAATGTAGCCCAATGTAGCCCAAAGATGGCCGCCAGACACACAAAAAAACAAATGTAGCCCAAATATCAGCCAGATGTAGCCCAACTATAGCCCAGTGACAGAATGACCAATCAGCTTCGCAAACCTCCGTTACGCGAAGCGGAGCGCTGTTACAGATATATATCTTTTTTTGAACGTTAATTTCTCAAAATCCACTGGAGCACATATATTGAGACCTAGCAAAGGCACATCGGGCTACCAGTCCCTAATATTTTGCCAAGTTTCGTGCAAATCCATTCAGCCGTTCAATTATTATTTTTATTCTTTTTTTTTTCCCCGCGGGGCCCTTTTAAAACCTCCACATCAAACCTAGGGGGTCAGCGAGGATCTACTATGCCCCCTTATAGTTATTTCCCCCTTTGTTTTGACCTCCTCTTGTCTCTCGATCCTACCGAGAGACAAGATGGCGGCCGCTACGGACTGTTTGGAATGTTGACAGACGCCGGAGAACCAATCAGCTTCGCTTCACAAAGCTCCGTTGCGCGAAAAGTCCGCGAACCAGAGCGCTAACCGGTCCGCTGTTACAGATATATATCTTTTTTTAAACGTTAATTTCTCAAAATCCACTGGAGCACATATATTGAGACCTACAAAAGGCACATCGGGCTACCAGTCCCTACAATTTTGCCAAGTTTCGTGCAAATCCATTCAGCCGTTCGGGCTAAAAGTGAGGCCAACCGCCCTATGGAAAACTCAATGTTAAAAACACGTTTTGGGACCCCCCTTTTTTCTCGGCCCCCACTGGACGAACCCCCCCCAAATTTTCAAGGGCTGCTCAGAAACAAAATGTGCCATTTTCCTGAAAATTTCAGCCAATTCCGTCCACAAACGCCAAAGTTATTAGACATAGAATTTTCAAAAAACCCATAGAGAAAAAATCCTAACTATATATACCTACTGGCGACCGCCAGTAGGTAATATATATATATATATATATATATATATATATATATATATATATATATATATATATATATATATATATATATATATATATATATATATCTGTATGTATGTGTTGGTGATTGCTATTCTATTGTTGTGTAATAAAGTTTCTTTCTTGTCATTCTATCATCCATACTAATATTATGAAGAGACAGCCCAAACCTTTGAGGCGGGTAATCTCAGGAACCACAGCACCAATCACAACACCCAATACAGCATTGGAAAGGGCAGCTGCAGCAGAAGGACATAGGCTATACAGATGCCCACCATATACATTTGAAAGGTAAAAGAACCTTACCAGCAAAGTAGTCCCTTGTGGGCGTGGGCGGGGCACGGCATGACGACAAAAAAAGCGTTCCTTAAACGTGTGCGTTGTGCTGGGGCCATGTGCTGGGGGCGTGAACAAGGCCAATGGGAGCGGCAATTGCAATTGCGCGGCAGCAAGGGGTGTGGCCAATGGGCGCGACAACCGGCAACAAACGCGCGCACATCCACAAAAAAAAAAAAAAAAAAAAGCTTGCCTTGAGGGCGTGTGGAAAACAAACGTGTGCGTTGGGCCGGGGGCATGGCCAAGGCCAATGGGTGCGACAATTGCGTGGGAGCAAGGGGCGTGGCCAATGGGAAGGCAATTGCCGGGGCTTAGGCGGGGGCAGACGCGACTGATCGTGCCTGCGGGGACAATAACTGCACAGTATCCTGCGCGCTGTCAGCCAGTCAACTCTCTGCATAAAGGACCGTGCCTGCGGGGACACTAACTGCAGCGTCTCCTGCGTGCTGTCACACACTCAACTCTCTGCATAAACGAATTGACACCAGGCGCACAACATCAACCAGGGCTGGAGCCGGGCTCAGGCGGCGGATGACGTGACTAAGTGCGCCTGCTGGGACACTAACATTTGAACTGACTGCACTTTCCCACACGCGCAGTGACTCCAGCGCGCGCTGTTACCCACTCAACTATGTGCATCAACAACTTTACACCACAAGCACAACATCAAACAAAACTGGAGCCGGGCCTCAAGTGGGGGATGACGCAATTCAGCATGCCTGCGGGGACACGAAATTTACAACTGAATGCACTTTCACTCACGCTTACCTATGGAAGTGGAGTACATACACACTAGAGACATCTGCTAATACTTCTTACTCCGAAGTACACACAGTATCTGCACACACAAGCCTAACTATTGTGACACTTCATGCTAAAAATGTTGTCTACCGCGAGATTTTAAAATAAAATTCCCTTGATTATTACACACATTGCACACATTCTATTTCATACCCGGACAACGTCGGGACGGGCTGCTAGTTATGTAATAAAGAGACCTCAGTGTGCATTAGTATCATTTGTATGTCTTCCTTTGAAAGGGAGTAAGTGGGCTCTTCTTAGCCAGGTGCTGACGTACAGAAGGATGGGTGATTCCCATCTTACAGGTAACTGATGACAGGAAGGTGTACTGCTTCTAATCAGAGGATAATTGCAAATGCAATTTATATCTTATACATTCTGTCAGGGAAGGTTGGGACCCTTGTCCATGTAAGGGAAATCGGCTCCCAACAGATATGTCCAAATTATAGGTGTTGTTCCCTCGCAGGATTGTGTTGTGTCGTGCTACGTGTGCGTTGTGTTGCCTGAGGGCATTGAGTCGCAGAATTGCGTTGTGTCGTGCTACGTGCGCGTTGTGTTGCCGGAAGGCATTGATTCTTGTTGTATTATTGTACATATCCCCCAGGACTATGGCTGCAGATCTTCAGTATTTTTAATTGTGTGTGCATGCTTATCTGTATTATTTCTTTCTCAGGTTGGTATTTTATGTGTCTATGTGTGGTGTTTTTAGGAGTCCTGAGAAGGGCTGTGGTAAGTAGTGGTTTGGGACGTTTAGTAAGTGGTGTGAGCCCCAAATTGTGCCAGAACCAAATCATTACATCTTGGCGTCGACTCACAGGATTGAATAAGTGAAGTTGTGAAGGGAAACTAATTACATTTGGCTCCTGACTTACAGAATTGAACGGGTAGAGTGTAAGGAGATTGCATTACATCTTGGCACCTGACTTATGGAGTGTAAGGGAAATTGTTTACATCTTGGTGTTTGAACTCACAGGATTGAAGGGTGTAATTGTGTAAGGGAAACCAATTACATCTTGGTGTTGTGACAGTTGTAAAATTGAAAAAGGCGGACTGTATTGGAAAACAAACAGTTGGCTAGTTATTTGTGGTTTTAAATGTGTTTTTTATAAAGCGGCTTGTACATAGCTTGCTGCGTTGCTTGTGCTCTATTGAGTGTGAAATGTGTTTTTTATAAAGCGGCTTGTACATAGCTTGCTGCGTTGCTTGTGCTCTATTGAGTGTGAAATGTGTTCTGTATAAAGCGGCTTGTACATAGCTTGCTGCGTTGCTTGTGCTCTATTGAGTGTGAAATGTGTTCTGTATAAAGCGGCTTGTACATAGCTTGCTGCGGTGCTTCTGCTCTATTGAGTGTGAAATGTGTTCTGTATAAAGCGGCTTGTACATAGCTTGCTGCGGTGCTTCTGCTCTATTGAGTGTGAAATGTGTTCTGTATAAAGCGGCTTGTACATAGCTTGCTGCGTTGCTTGTGCTCTATTGAGTGTGAAATGTGTTCTGTATAAAGCGGCTTGTACATAGCTTGCTGCGTTGCTTGTGCTCTATTGAGTGTGAAATGTGTTCTGTATAAAGCGGCTTGTGAATAGCTTGCTGCGGTGCTTGTGCTCTATTGAGTGTGAAATGTGTTGTGTATAAAGCGGCTTGTACGTAGCTTGCTGCGTTGCTTGTGCTCTATTGAGTGTGAAATGTGTTGTGTATAAAGCGGCTTGTACGTAGCTTGCTGCGTTGCTTGTGCTCTATTGAGTGTGAAATGTGTTGTGTATAAAGCGGCTTGTACATAGCTTGCTGCGGTGCTTGTGCTCTATTGAGTGTGAAATGTGTTGTGTATAAAGCGGCTTGTACATAGCTTGCTGCGTTGCTTGTGCTCTATTGAGTGTGAAATGTGTTTTTTATAAAAAGGCTTGTGAATAGCTTGCTGCGGTGCTTGTGCTCTATTGAGTGTGAAATGTGTTCTGTATAAAGCGGCTTGTGAATAGCTTGCTGCGGTGCTTGTGCTCTATTGAGTGTGAAATGTGTTGTGTATAGAGCGGCTTGTACGTAGCTTGCTGCGTTGCTTGTGCTCTATTGAGTGTGAAATGTGTTGTGTATAAAGCGGCTTGTACATAGCTTGCTGCGTTGCTTGTGCTCTATTGAGTGTGAAATGTGTTCTGTATAAAGCGGCTTGTACATAGCTTGCTGCGTTGCTTGTGCTCTATTGAGTGTGAAATGTGTTCTGTATAAAGAGGCTTGTACGTAGCTTGCTGCGTTGCTTGTGCTCTATTGAGTGTGAAATGTGTTCTGTATAAAGAGGCTTGTACATAGCTTGCTGCGTTGCTTGTGCTCTGTTGAGTGTGAAATGTGTTCTGTATAAAGAGGCTTGTACATAGCTTGCTGCGTTGCTTGTGCTCTATTGAGTGTGAAATGTGTTCTGTATAAAGCGGCTTGTACGTAGCTTGCTGCGTTGCTTGTGCTCTATTGAGTGTGAAATGTGTTGTGTATAAAGCGGCTTGTACATAGCTTGCTGCGGTGCTTGTGCTCTATTGAGTGTGAAATGTGTTCTGTATAAAGCGGCTTGTACATAGCTTGCTGCGTTGCTTGTGCTCTATTGAGTGTGAAATGTGTTCTGTATAAAGAGGCTTGTACGTAGCTTGCTGCGTTGCTTGTGCTCTATTGAGTGTGAAATGTGTTCTGTATAAAGAGGCTTGTACATAGCTTGCTGCGTTGCTTGTGCTCTGTTGAGTGTGAAATGTGTTCTGTATAAAGAGGCTTGTACATAGCTTGCTGCGTTGCTTGTGCTCTATTGAGTGTGAAATGTGTTCTGTATAAAGCGGCTTGTACGTAGCTTGCTGCGTTGCTTGTGCTCTATTGAGTGTGAAATGTGTTGTGTATAAAGCGGCTTGTACATAGCTTGCTGTGTTGCTTGTGCTCTACTGAGTGTGAAATGTGTTCTGTATAAAGAGGCTTGTGAATAGCTTGCTGCGTTGCTTGTGCTCTATTGAGTGTGAAATGTGTTCTGTATAAAGCGGCTTGTACATAGCTTGCTGCGTTGCTTGTGCTCTATTGAGTGTGAAATGTGTTCTGTATAAAGCGGCTTGTACATAGCTTGCTGCGGTGCTTCTGCTCTATTGAGTGTGAAATGTGTTCTGTATAAAGCGGCTTGTACATAGCTTGCTGCGTTGCTTGTGCTCTATTGAGTGTGAAATGTGTTTTGTACAAAGAGTTTTGTACATAGCTTGCTGCGTTGCTTGTGCTCTATTGAGTGTGAAATGTGTTGTGTATAAAGCGGCTTGTACATAGCTTGCTGCGTTGCTTGTGCTCTATTGAGTGTGAAATGTGTTCTGTATAAAGCGGCTTGTACATAGCTTGCTGCGTTGCTTGTGCTCTATTGAGTGTGAAATGTGTTCTGTATAAAGCGGCTTGTACATAGCTTGCTGCGGTGCTTGTGCTCTATTGAGTGTGAAATGTGTTGTGTATAAAGCGCCTTGTACGTAGCTTGCTGCGTTGCTTGTGCTCTATTGAGTGTGAAATGTGTTGTGTATAAAGCGGCTTGTACGTAGCTTGCTGCGTTGCTTGTGCTCTATTGAGTGTGAAATGTGTTGTGTATAAAGCGGCTTGTACATAGCTTGCTGCGGTGCTTGTGCTCTATTGAGTGTGAAATGTGTTGTGTAGGGGGGCGTGGCCGAGACTGCGATGTGAGCAGACGCGTCTCGTGTGAGCTCCGTCGCCCCGCTGCTCTACTAAGCTTGTTTAAGCGAAGTTCCGGGGGGTAACTGCTCCTGGGGATCCCCTGACCGCTGCCGCCCTGCTAGCGATCCCCTCCAGTGGCGGACTGCAGCCGTTGAGGTCCACGCCATCGGCGATCAGAGCCCGGGGACCTCCGAGATCGGCCTCTGGCCTCCATCTTGCCGCGGGGTTTGCTGGCGGGACGCCTGTCCCGATCCCCGCGGAGTGGGCTGGAGTGACGGTCTGCGAGAGACACCGGAGGCCCCCAAACCCCTCCAGCGGCTGTGTCCCTACAGCGGACCCCACCGGCTGCCTGCACGGCTACTCTGAGGCTGCGGGTGCCGGACTGCCTCCAGCGAAGGACGCAGCGACCGCCCGGACGCCACTGCTACGGGAGGCCCCGGCTTTGGCGGGAACACCAGGCCTGATCCGGAGAGATCACCGGAGGACCCCCTCCCGCGAGCGCCGACCACGACCTCCACACCCGTCGAGGGATCTCCCGGTGAGCTGCAGCGCGCCGCCCCCCCCTCCCCCTGTCTTTCCCTGGAGGGGCCCGGCGGTGGGGGGCCTGATCGCGGATCTGCCCGCCATCTTCGCCCCTAGGTTAGCTCTTGGCTGCAACGCATCTGGGGAAAGTGACTTGGCTCCCCTGTGCACGCGATCCCTGCCTGCGCTCCTTGCTACCCTGGACACATCGGCGGCGGGCTGGGGGGCTGATTGGAGATCGAGTGTGGGTGAGGCCCGGGCCTTGAAGGGCCCCAGCGCTGTAAGCCTCTGCTCCTGGCCGTTTCTCCCACACGGCCCTGCCGGAACATTGCCTCAGCCACCTTCTGCCAAGCAGCCTGACGCCCCCGCCTATCGTTGGGTCGGTGGCGCTTTTGGGGGACCCTCTTGGTCACACTCTCCAGTTACGGCCGCAGGACCACGCGGGCCCCGTACGGAGAGCGGCCCTGCCTCAGGCGGAACCAGGAGGCTGAGCCCCGCCGCAAGCCTTCGGTGGCTCTCTGCCTGTGGGCCCTGGACACAGCTCATCGCGGGACATCCGCCGGCGGCGGCCCTCCGCCGCCCCCCCTGCCAGCGTGCTTCCCCGCCTCCCCGGCTGGGCCACCTCGCCTGCACAAGCGACCCCCCAGCGTCCTGGACCCCTCCTGCTGCTCGGGCGAGCCTAACCTGCCACCAACGAGCCGGGCCTGCCCTACCTCGGGCTTGTGGAGGTCGTCCCTCGCCGTCTCCTGATTCCCGGCCTTGAACCCCTGATCGTAGGACCTGGGCTGCTTGACCACCGGGGCGCTGGTGCGACCTCCCTTGAACTTTTCCTCATCACGACCCGGAGGCTCCACGCAACAGCCTGCCCTACCTCTCCTTATCCCTGGTTACTCCGAGTAGATCATGACTCGGGGCAGAGGGACCAAGCCGGACCCCCCCCCCAGCGACGACCAGGGGTACATCTGTGGCTTCCATGTGGGGTAAGGCGGGTTCGTCGCCATCTTCTGGGGGTCCCCCGCCATCGGGGGGGAAGCCTCTGCCGCCGGCCGACTCCCCTCCGGTGACTCAGGCCTTCATGTCCTCCTTCATGGCAGATCTTAAGTCCGAAATTGGGTCCCTCAGGACGGAGGTCCACACATGCGTCAAGGAACTGCGCAAGGAGGTCACAGACCTCGGCGACCGGGTTGATGGCCTGGAGAAGACGGTCGATTCCCGCACCGACGACCTCGAGCAGATCTGGCAGAGAGTGGCGACCCTCGAAGAGCAACACATCCAGCTCCAGATCAAGCAGGAGGATTTGGAAAACAGGGGGCGCCGCAACAACCTCCGCATACGGGGTGTGCCACTCGGAGAAGAGGGGACTAATACCATGGCCTATGTGGCGCTACTCCTGCAAGCGGTGTGGGGCGAAGAGGACGCTCCCCCACCGCGTCTTGACCGCGCACACCGAGTCTTTGGAGCGGGGGGCAAAGCCGGCCTCCTCCCAGACATTGTCGCCAGACTTCATTACTTCACGGAGAAGGAGGCCATACTCAAGGCGGCTAGGGACGCCCCGGACCTGCGGTACGAAGGCCACAAGATCCAGATCTTCCAGGACCTGGCCCCCACCACGCTCCACAGGAGGAAGGTCTTCCGCCCGATCACGGAGAAGCTCCGGGCCCTCAACATTTCCTATCAATGGGGCCATCCTTTTGCTCTCATCTTCAAGTGGGAGGGCAAACGAAGGGCCCTCCGGTCCTACCAGGAAGCGGCGCAATTGCTTGAAATGCCGGAGTCCCCGGATCACAGCCCAGCCCGCTCTCACCACCCAGAGAAGGCTCCTCCGCGCCCCGACTGGTCCACTGTGCGTAAACGTCGCCGGTCCCCCCCTGTGGACGCCCTCTCTGCCTCGCAGACCAAGCAGGACATTATTGCTCACATTCGCTCCCTCGAGGGCGACCGCGGGGAGCAGAACTCACAGCTTCCCGCTTCTGGCGCTGAGGGCGGGGACCGTCCTACGACACCAGAAGGCCACTGATCGTGACCACTGAGACCCGAGCTGCCTTAAGCCTACACTCGCCCCTTGGGCACACGGACTTACCCTATCGCGCCACGGCGGCCTGTTCCTACTGCTCTTGGAGGGGGACCTCCCCTTCTCTCTAGCGGGCCGCCCCTGTGGCTTCCCCCCCCTGTGGGGGTCGGGAACATCTGACACTGGACAACACCTCTCCTGGGTCCTGCACCACACCACTGAGCTTCGGTGCCCTCTCGGCGACAGGTCTGCGCATGCGGGCCCATGACTCACCCCCGGACTACCTAGCGGCAGCGGGGTGGACGAGCTGCGAGACGACTGGATTTCATTTCATCTACCCAGATCTCTGCTCCCTCCCTTTGTCCCATAGGAAGTGACATTCCTGAGTTCATCCAAACCCTCGGGTAGAGGATGTCTGGTACCTGGGACAATGTACACTGGCCCTGTTGGCCTGTTTTGGTTATACCTCTTCTTTGCGCCCTTTATATTCCTTCTCTCTCATCTCTTCCTACTTTTCTCTTGCTCTGCCTTCTCTTACTGTTCTCTCCCCGCGCCTGCGGAGGGGTGGCATGGTGGGTCCTACGGGGGTTGACACGCTGGAGGCGAGGTGAGGCTGCCGCTACCCTGGCTGCGGGGGGATTTGCTACACTGGGTCTTGCGCTGCTCCACTCCCCCTTGGTACTATGACAGCGAACATCCCTACACCCTTGAAGGTCCTCTCACTCAATGTCAAAGGGCTCAACTCCCCCAACAAGCGGAATCAGATATGGCGCTACCTCCTACACCACTCCCCTGACATTATCCTCCTCCAGGAGACGCACCTTCTCAAGGGAGACACCAAACGCATGGCGCACCCTAGATACCCCACACAGTTCTGGGCATCCTCTGACACCAAGACAGCGGGGGTGGCAATCCTCTGCAGGGCTGGCATTAGGCGGGGACCCACGAAACCCTTCAAGAGTGCTGACGGGCGTTTCCTCCGAGCCACGGTGCAGGTGGGTCGTATACAGCTCACCCTCGGATGTGTATATGCGCCCAACCAGTCGCAGGACAAATACCTCCAGACACTCCTGCGGGATCAGTTCCCATCGGGTGACCCTAACGTGATCCTGGGTGGAGACTTCAATCTTGTCTGGGACCCTGAGCTGGATCGTGCGGGGGCCTCCTTCAATGGCACGGGAGCGATGTCCGCTACCCTTAGAACGCAGCTTACAGACCTGGGACTCGTGGATGTGTGGCGCTACCACAACCCGGGGACCCAGGACTACTCCTTTTATTCACACTCCCATCGGACATACTCCCGAATCGACTATCTCTTCACATCCCTTGAATTGGCCCGAGACTCCTTAGCTGCCGCTATATCCGACATTTCCCTGTCAGACCACGCCCACGTGGAACTTTTGCTGCAGGACCCCCTGGCCCATGCCACTTGTGAACGCCGATGGGTGCTCCCGCCGAGAGTCCTTCGGGACCCGGAGGACGTCGCCAGCATCCGTGACGCCATAAACTCGTATTTCGCTGTTAATGACACCCCTGACTTGCCCTTTCATACGATCTGGGATGCCTT
The DNA here is from genome assembly GCF_964261635.1 of Lissotriton helveticus. Taxonomy (NCBI): domain Eukaryota; kingdom Metazoa; phylum Chordata; class Amphibia; order Caudata; family Salamandridae; genus Lissotriton; species Lissotriton helveticus. The sequence continues at coordinate 1,216,868,087 of NC_136071.1, read as the reverse complement.
CAAGGCCACCATTCGGGGTCATATCACCTCCCTGGCGGTGGCGCGGAGGAAGGAGGCGTTCAAGATGGAAACCGACCTGGCTAGCGAGATCAAACAAACGGAGGCCCGGGACCGGGACTCCTCTTCACGGGCGTCAAAGAGAACTCTCGCCAACCTCAGGGGGCAACTCCGCGCTCTGCGCACCAACAAGGCGGAACACTCCCTACTGGCGCTCAAACAACGCTACTATGAGGGCGGGGACAAAGTTGGCCGCCTGCTGGCCGGCAGGCTGCGGGCACGTGCTGCTAGGGCCCACATCGCCAATGTCAAGCGGCTAGACGGCACCTGCGCCACCACTGAGAAAGCCAAGCAGGCCGCATTTGTCGCTTACTACACTTCTCTATATGCTGAGGAGCCTACCTCCGCGGAGGCACGGGAGGCCGTTCTTGCGGATTTCGAGGGGTCTCCACTGTCTCCGGCGTGTGCAGCTACACTAGAGGGCCCCCTGCAGGAGGAGGATGTAACGGAAGCTGTTAAAGACCTTCCCACTGGGAAAACCCCGGGACCGGACGGCCTGCCGTTGGCCTTCTATCGCCTGTTCCTGACCCAGCTCCGCCCGCACCTGCTGCGGCTATACGGTTCCTTCTCGGACACCACCGGCCCGTCCCCTGACATGGGCCTGGCGGAAATCGCCCTGATCCCCAAGCCTGGGAAGGACCCCACCTTATGTGCCTCCTATCGCCCCATCGCCCTCCTGAACACTGATCTTAAGATTTACACTAAGATCCTGGCCAAACGGCTGGACCCGTACATGCCGGGTTTGGTAAACCCGGATCAGGTGGGTTTTATACGGGATCATCAGGGGGCCGACAATGTTCGCAGGCTGGCACATTTAGTGGGGAAGGTGCAGCATTGGGATATCCCGGCCTGCCTCCTCTCACTAGACGCGGAAAAGGCCTTCGACCGGGTAGATTGGTCCTTCCTGCGGGCGGTCCTCCGGAAACTAGGCCTAGGCCCTACCATGATTTCTAGGTGCATGGCCCCGTACCTCGGGCCGCAGGCCAGAATTCGGGTCAACGGCCAACTGACATCGCCGCTCTCGATCCACAGGGGCACGAGGCAAGGATGCCCGCTTTCACCGCTCCTGTTCGCCCTAGCGGTGGAACCCCTGGCGGAGCTGATTAGGCGCACTCCTGACATTCACGGGATCCCCCACGGGGGGGCGCTCCAAGAAGGTAGCACTGTTCGCGGACGATCTGATCCTTACTCTTACGCGCCCTCGGGACTCTCTCCCAGCGGTGCATAAAGCCCTCACACTATTTGAACAAGCGTCCGGCCTTAAGGTTAACCACACCAAATCTTGGGCACATAACCTTACCATCCCCGAGGAGGACGTCTCTTTCCTGAAGGGGGTCGCGCCCTACCGTTGGGCGGAAGATCACATTAAATACCTGGGTCTGGACCTCACGCCCCACCTCGACTCGTGGTCCTCGAGGAACTGGGCCTCTTGCCGCAAGGAGGTTCTGGCGGACCTGCGGAAATGGAAGCCCTTGATGATTTCTTGGCTGGGGCGACTAAATGCGGTCAAGATGTCGGTCCTCCCCCGTATTCTATATGTTTTCCAGTGCCTACCCACCCCGATCCCGCTCCACTGCATCAGGAATCTCCAACGTGACCTCACGTCCTTCATATGGGGTGGCAAGCGACCCCGGTTCTCGCAGAAGGTTCTCATGGAACCGAGAGACAGGGGCGGTCTCGCCTGCCCAAATCTCCTCCACTACTACTGGGCGGCGCATCTTCGGTTCGTGATAGAATGGGGTGCACGCGAAAGCGACAAGCACTGGTTCCACATGGACCGAGTAGTCACGGGGCGCACCATATGGGATCTCCCTTGGCTGCCGCGTGTGGCGCGCTCCAGAAGTGCATACATGGCGGTCCCGACGAAGACGGTTCTTGACGTGTGGGACAGAGTGGCAGTGCCCAAGGGTCTAACCACGTTCCCCTCTCCACACACCCCCATTGCAGGTAATCCGCACTTCCCTCCTGCTGCCCGGACCCGGGCTTTTGAGAGCTGGACACAAGGAGACTGCAGGGTTGCAGGGGACCTCTTTCTTGGAGGGTCGCCTAAATCATGGCCAGACTGCAGGGAAGAATTTAACCTCCCTTTAAACGCCAGCTTACAGTATGCGCAACTGCGCCACTGGACTTCGGGAGACGACATGTATCGGGCTGCTACCAGGGCATACACTCCATTCGAGAAGTTGGCACGCTCCCTAGGGGGACTGAAGCGGCTCATCTCCCAGATCTACAACATCCTGCAACACCCCACCATTCCGCCCGCACACCCCTACCAAAGGCAGTGGCAGTCGGCAACTGGCGCCGATATCACACCTTCTCAATGGGCTAGGCTGTGGACTGACATTCCCAAAACCTATCGCAGCATCCCGCAGAGGGAAAACGCATACAAGATGCTTACGCAATGGTACTACACCCCCCTGCGACTCAGCAAAATGTTCCCCACTTCCTCCCCACTGTGCTGGAGGTGCGGCACTGCGACTGGCGACTTCGTACACATCTGGTGGTCGTGCTCTACCCTGGCTGTCTTCTGGAAAGAGGTCCTTAGTCACATCAAGAAGGTGTTGGGTTTCCCCCTCCCTGAAGAGGTTTGCACACTCCTGCTGGGCATTCGACCCCCCACACTTAGGGCCCTCAGGCGCAGCGACTGGATCCTCACCCTTCACATGTTAGGCGCTGCCAAACAACTCATTGCTCTGTACTGGAAGCGGGCTGAGGCACCGCCGATAGCTTCCTGGTTTGTGCGCCTCTGGCAGGTCCTGACTATGGAGCTGCTCACGGCGCGGATACAATCGAGGGGGGTGCGCTTCAAGGCAGTGTGGGAACCTCTTGTGCGCCATCTGTGCTCCATCAGCTATGCCCGCCATATGCCTCCCAGACTTCGCGCCCTGCAGTTATTTGAGGACGCCCTCATCCCTGCTGATCCGAGCAGACTAGGCTCTTAGTCGCTTCCCCCGGTGTAGGCTTGCGTCTCCTGTCCCCGACCGGCGACTGCAGTTTCTCCCCCTAGACCCCTCTCCGTCTCGCTACTGCTCAATCCTCTTCCGACTTTTTCTTCTTTCCTACTTGCCTCTCTGGCTTCCGCCCCTCTATGGGGCAGTTTGGGCCCCGTTGGGCCTTTTGAAAATGTGACATCACTGCTCTCCCTCCTATACGCGCCTCCCCCGCACAACGATGCATCATTATTATATTATATTATATTATTAAAGAGTTTTGTACATAGCTTGCTGCGTTGCTTGTGCTCTATTGAGTGTGAAATGTGTTCTGTATAAAGCGGCTTGTACATAGCTTGCTGCGTTGCTTGTGCTCTATTGAGTGTGAAATGTGTTCTGTATAAAGCGGCTTGTACATAGCTTGTTGCGGTGCTTGTGCTCTATTGAGTGTGAAATGTGTTCTGTATAAAGCGGCTTGTACATAGCTTGCTGCGGTGCTTGTGCTCTATTGAGTGTGAAATGTGTTGTGTATAAAGCGGCTTGTACATAGCTTGCTGCGTTGCTTGTGCTCTATTGAGTGTGAAATGTGTTGTGTATAAAGCGGCTTGTACAGAGCTTGCTGCGTTGCTTGTGCTCTATTGAGTGTGAAATGTGTTCTGTATAAAGCGGCTTGTGAATAGCTTGCTGTGTTGCTTGTGCTCTACTGAGTGTGAAATGTGTTCTGTATAAAGAGGCTTGTGAATAGCTTGCTGCGTTGCTTGTGCTCTATTGAGTGTGAAATGTGTTCTGTATAAAGCGGCTTGTACATAGCTTGCTGCGTTGCTTGTGCTCTATTGAGTGTGAAATGTGTTCTGTATAAAGCGGCTTGTACATAGTTTGCTGCGGTGCTTGTGCTCTATTGAGTGTGAAATGTGTTCTGTATAAAGCGGCTTGTACATAGCTTGCTGCGTTGCTTGTGCTCTATTGAGTGTGAAATGTGTTTTGTACAAAGAGTTTTGTACATAGCTTGCTGCGTTGCTTGTGCTCTATTGAGTGTGAAATGTGTTGTGTATAAAGCGGCTTGTACAGAGCTTGCTGCGTTGCTTGTGCTCTATTGAGTGTGAAATGTGTTCTGTATAAAGCGGCTTGTGAATAGCTTGCTGCGTTGCTTGTGCTCTATTGAGTGTGAAATGTGTTCTGTATAAAGCGGCTTGTACATAGCTTGCTGCGTTGCTTGTGCTCTATTGAGTGTGAAATGTGTTCTGTATAAAGCGGCTTGTACATGGCTTGCTGCGTTGCTTGTGCTCTATTGAGTGGGAAATGTGTTCTGTATAAAGCGGCTTGTACATAGCTTGCTGTGTTGCTTGTGCTCTACTGAGTGTGAAATGTGTTCTGTATAAAGAGGCTTGTGAATAGCTTGCTGCGTTGCTTGTGCTCTATTGAGTGTGAAATGTGTTCTGTATAAAGCGGCTTGTACATAGCTTGCTGCGTTGCTTGTGCTCTATTGAGTGTGAAATGTGTTCTGTATAAAGCGGCTTGTACATAGCTTGCTGCGGTGCTTGTGCTCTATTGAGTGTGAAATGTGTTCTGTATAAAGCGGCTTGTACATAGCTTGCTGCGTTGCTTGTGCTCTATTGAGTGTGAAATGTGTTTTGTACAAAGAGTTTTGTACATAGCTTGCTGCGTTGCTTGTGCTCTATTGAGTGTGAAATGTGTTGTGTATAAAGCGGCTTGTACAGAGCTTGCTGCGTTGCTTGTGCTCTATTGAGTGTGAAATGTGTTCTGTATAAAGCGGCTTGTGAATAGCTTGCTGCGTTGCTTGTGCTCTATTGAGTGTGAAATGTGTTCTGTATAAAGCGGCTTGTACATAGCTTGCTGCGTTGCTTGTGCTCTATTGAGTGTGAAATGTGTTCTGTATAAAGCGGCTTGTACATGGCTTGCTGCGTTGCTTGTGCTCTATTGAGTGGGAAATGTGTTCTGTATAAAGCGGCTTGTGAATAGCTTGCTGCGGTGCCTGTGCTCTATTGAGTGTGAAATGTGTTGTGTATAAAGCGGCTTGTACGTAGCTTGCAGCGTTGCTTATGCTCTATTGAGTGTGAAATGTGTTGTGTATAAAGCGGCTTGTACGTAGCTTGCTGCGTTGCTTGTGCTCTATTGAGTGTGAAATGTGTTGTGTATAAAGCGGCTTGTACATAGCTTGCTGCGTTGATTGTGCTCTATTGAGTGTGAAATGTGTTTTTTATAAAGAGGCTTGTGAATAGCTTGCTGCGGTGCTTGTGCTCTATTGAGTGTGAAATGTGTTCTGTATAAAGCGGCTTGTGAATAGCTTGCTGCGGTGCTTGTGCTCTATTGAGTGTGAAATGTGTTGTGTATAAAGCGGCTTGTACAGAGCTTGCTGCGTTGCTTGTGCTCTATTGAGTGTGAAATGTGTTCTGTATAAAGCGGCTTGTGAATAGCTTGCTGTGTTGCTTGTGCTCTACTGAGTGTGAAATGTGTTCTGTATAAAGAGGCTTGTGAATAGCTTGCTGCGTTGCTTGTGCTCTATTGAGTGTGAAATGTGTTCTGTATAAAGCGGCTTGTACATAGCTTGCTGCGTTGCTTGTGCTCTATTGAGTGTGAAATGTGTTCTGTATAAAGCGGCTTGTACATAGCTTGCTGCGGTGCTTGTGCTCTATTGAGTGTGAAATGTGTTCTGTATAAAGCGGCTTGTACATAGCTTGCTGCGTTGCTTGTGCTCTATTGAGTGTGAAATGTGTTTTGTACAAAGAGTTTTGTACATAGCTTGCTGCGTTGCTTGTGCTCTATTGAGTGTGAAATGTGTTGTGTATAAAGCGGCTTGTACAGAGCTTGCTGCGTTGCTTGTGCTCTATTGAGTGTGAAATGTGTTCTGTATAAAGCGGCTTGTGAATAGCTTGCTGCGTTGCTTGTGCTCTATTGAGTGTGAAATGTGTTCTGTATAAAGCGGCTTGTACATAGCTTGCTGCGTTGCTTGTGCTCTATTGAGTGTGAAATGTGTTCTGTATAAAGCGGCTTGTACATGGCTTGCTGCGTTGCTTGTGCTCTATTGAGTGGGAAATGTGTTCTGTATAAAGCGGCTTGTACATAGCTTGCTGTGTTGCTTGTGCTCTACTGAGTGTGAAATGTGTTCTGTATAAAGAGGCTTGTGAATAGCTTGCTGCGTTGCTTGTGCTCTATTGAGTGTGAAATGTGTTCTGTATAAAGCGGCTTGTACATAGCTTGCTGCGTTGCTTGTGCTCTATTGAGTGTGAAATGTGTTCTGTATAAAGCGGCTTGTACATAGCTTGCTGCGGTGCTTGTGCTCTATTGAGTGTGAAATGTGTTCTGTATAAAGCGGCTTGTACATAGCTTGCTGCGTTGCTTGTGCTCTATTGAGTGTGAAATGTGTTTTGTACAAAGAGTTTTGTACATAGCTTGCTGCGTTGCTTGTGCTCTATTGAGTGTGAAATGTGTTGTGTATAAAGCGGCTTGTACAGAGCTTGCTGCGTTGCTTGTGCTCTATTGAGTGTGAAATGTGTTCTGTATAAAGCGGCTTGTGAATAGCTTGCTGCGTTGCTTGTGCTCTATTGAGTGTGAAATGTGTTCTGTATAAAGCGGCTTGTACATAGCTTGCTGCGTTGCTTGTGCTCTATTGAGTGTGAAATGTGTTCTGTATAAAGCGGCTTGTACATGGCTTGCTGCGTTGCTTGTGCTCTATTGAGTGGGAAATGTGTTCTGTATAAAGCGGCTTGTGAATAGCTTGCTGCGGTGCCTGTGCTCTATTGAGTGTGAAATGTGTTGTGTATAAAGCGGCTTGTACGTAGCTTGCAGCGTTGCTTATGCTCTATTGAGTGTGAAATGTGTTGTGTATAAAGCGGCTTGTACGTAGCTTGCTGCGTTGCTTGTGCTCTATTGAGTGTGAAATGTGTTGTGTATAAAGCGGCTTGTACATAGCTTGCTGCGGTGCTTGTGCTCTATTGAGTGTGAAATGTGTTGTGTATAAAGTGGCTTGTACATAGCTTGCTGCGTTGCTTGTGCTCTATTGAGTGTGAAATGTGTTTTTTATAAAGAGGCTTGTGAATAGCTTGCTGCGGTGCTTGTGCTCTATTGAGTGTGAAATGTGTTCTGTATAAAGCGGCTTGTGAATAGCTTGCTGCGGTGCTTGTGCTCTATTGAGTGTGAAATGTGTTGTGTATAAAGCGGCTTGTACGTAGCTTGCTGCGTTGCTTGTGCTCTATTGAGTGTGAAATGTGTTGTGTATAAAGCGGCTTGTACATAGCTTGCTGCGTTGCTTGTGCTCTATTGAGTGTGAAATGTGTTCTGTATAAAGCGGCTTGTGAATAGCTTGCTGCGTTGCTTGTGCTCTATTGAGTGTGAAATGTGTTGTGTATAAAGCGGCGTGTACGTAGCTTGCTGCGTTGCTTGTGCTCTATTGAGTGTGAAATGTGTTCTGTATAAAGCGGCTTGTACATAGCTTGCTGCGTTGCTTGTGCTCTATTGAGTGTGAAATGTGTTCTGTATAAAGCGGCTTGTACATAGCTTGCTGCGTTGCTTGTGCTCTATTGAGTGTGAAATGTGTTCTGTATAAAGCGGCTTGTGAATAGCTTGCTGCGGTGCTTGTGCTCTATTGAGTGTGAAATGTGTTGTGTATAAAGCGGCTTGTACGTAGCTTGCTGCGTTGCTTGTGCTCTATTGAGTGTGAAATGTGTTGTGTATAAAGCGGCTTGTACGTAGCTTGCTGCGTTGCTTGTGCTCTATTGAGTGTGAAATGTGTTGTGTATAAAGCGGCTTGTACATAGCTTGCTGCGGTGCTTGTGCTCTATTGAGTGTGAAATGTGTTGTGTATAAAGCGGCTTGTACATAGCTTGCTGCGTTGCTTGTGCTCTATTGAGTGTGAAATGTGTTTTTTATAAAAAGGCTTGTGAATAGCTTGCTGCGGTGCTTGTGCTCTATTGAGTGTGAAATGTGTTCTGTATAAAGCGGCTTGTGAATAGCTTGCTGCGGTGCTTGTGCTCTATTGAGTGTGAAATGTGTTGTGTATAGAGCGGCTTGTACGTAGCTTGCTGCGTTGCTTGTGCTCTATTGAGTGTGAAATGTGTTGTGTATAAAGTGGCTTGTACATAGCTTGCTGCGTTGCTTGTGCTCTATTGAGTGTGAAATGTGTTCTGTATAAAGCGGCTTGTACATAGCTTGCTGCGTTGCTTGTGCTCTATTGAGTGTGAAATGTGTTCTGTATAAAGAGTCTTGTACGTAGCTTGCTGCGTTGCTTGTGCTCTATTGAGTGTGAAATGTGTTCTGTATAAAGAGGCTTGTACATAGCTTGCTGCGTTGCTTGTGCTCTGTTGAGTGTGAAATGTGTTCTGTATAAAGAGGCTTGTACGTAGCTTGCTGCGTTGCTTGTGCTCTATTGAGTGTGAATGTGTTCTGTATAAAGCGGCTTGTACGTAGCTTGCTGCGTTGCTTGTGCTCTATTGAGTGTGAAATGTGTTGTGTATAAAGCGGCTTGTACATAGCTTGCTGCGGTGCTTGTGCTCTATTGAGTGTGAAATGTGTTCTGTATAAAGCGGCTTGTACATAGCTTGCTGCGTTGCTTGTGCTCTATTGAGTGTGAAATGTGTTCTGTATAAAGAGGCTTGTACGTAGCTTGCTGCGTTGCTTGTGCTCTATTGAGTGTGAAATGTGTTCTGTATAAAGCGGCTTGTACGTAGCTTGCTGCGTTGCTTGTGCTCTATTGAGTGTGAAATGTGTTGTGTATAAAGCGGCTTGTACATAGCTTGCTGCGTTGCTTGTGCTCTACTGAGTGTGAAATGTGTTCTGTATAAAGAGGCTTGTGAATAGCTTACTGCGTTGCTTGTGCTCTATTGAGTGTGAAATGTGTTCTGTATAAAGTGGCTTGTACATAGCTTGCTGCGTTGCTTGTGCTCTATTGAGTGTGAAATGTGTTCTGTATAAAGCGGCTTGTACATAGCTTGCTGCGGTGCTTGTGCTCTATTGAGTGTGAAATGTGTTCTGTATAAAGCGGCTTGTACATAGCTTGCTGCGTTGCTTGTGCTCTATTGAGTGGGAAATGTGTTGTGTATAAAGCGGCTTGTACAGAGCTTGCTGCGTTGCTTGTGCTCTATTGAGTGTGAAATGTGTTCTGTATAAAGCGGCTTGTGAATAGCTTGCTGCGTTGCTTGTGCTCTATTGAGTGTGAAATGTGTTCTGTATAAAGCGGCTTGTACATAGCTTGCTGCGGTGCTTGTGCTCTATTGAGTGTGAAATGTGTTCTGTATAAAGCGGCTTGTACATAGCTTGCTGCGTTGCTTGTGCTCTATTGAGTGTGAAATGTGTTTTGTACAAAGAGTTTTGTACATAGCTTGCTGCGTTGCTTGTGCTCTATTGAGTGTGAAATGTGTTGTGTATAAAGCGGCTTGTACAGAGCTTGCTGCGTTGCTTGTGCTCTATTGAGTGTGAAATGTGTTCTGTATAAAGCGGCTTGTGAATAGCTTGCTGCGTTGCTTGTGCTCTATTGAGTGTGAAATGTGTTCTGTATAAAGCGGCTTGTACATAGCTTGCTGCGTTGCTTGTGCTCTATTGAGTGTGAAATGTGTTCTGTATAAAGCGGCTTGTACATGGCTTGCTGCGTTGCTTGTGCTCTATTGAGTGGGAAATGTGTTCTGTATAAAGCGGCTTGTACATAGCTTGCTGTGTTGCTTGTGCTCTACTGAGTGTGAAATGTGTTCTGTATAAAGAGGCTTGTGAATAGCTTGCTGCGTTGCTTGTGCTCTATTGAGTGTGAAATGTGTTCTGTATAAAGCGGCTTGTACATAGCTTGCTGCGTTGCTTGTGCTCTATTGAGTGTGAAATGTGTTCTGTATAAAGCGGCTTGTACATAGCTTGCTGCGGTGCTTGTGCTCTATTGAGTGTGAAATGTGTTCTGTATAAAGCGGCTTGTACATAGCTTGCTGCGTTGCTTGTGCTCTATTGAGTGTGAAATGTGTTTTGTACAAAGAGTTTTGTACATAGCTTGCTGCGTTGCTTGTGCTCTATTGAGTGTGAAATGTGTTGTGTATAAAGCGGCTTGTACAGAGCTTGCTGCGTTGCTTGTGCTCTATTGAGTGTGAAATGTGTTCTGTATAAAGCGACTTGTGAATAGCTTGCTGCGTTGCTTGTGCTCTATTGAGTGTGAAATGTGTTCTGTATAAAGCGGCTTGTACATAGCTTGCTGCGTTGCTTGTGCTCTATTGAGTGTGAAATGTGTTCTGTATAAAGCGGCTTGTACATGGCTTGCTGCGTTGCTTGTGCTCTATTGAGTGGGAAATGTGTTCTGTATAAAGCGGCTTGTGAATAGCTTGCTGCGGTGCCTGTGCTCTATTGAGTGTGAAATGTGTTGTGTATAAAGCGGCTTGTACGTAGCTTGCAGCGTTGCTTATGCTCTATTGAGTGTGAAATGTGTTGTGTATAAAGCGGCTTGTACGTAGCTTGCTGCGTTGCTTGTGCTCTATTGAGTGTGAAATGTGTTGTGTATAAAGCGGCTTGTACATAGCTTGCTGCGGTGCTTGTGCTCTATTGAGTGTGAAATGTGTTGTGTATAAAGTGGCTTGTACATAGCTTGCTGCGTTGCTTGTGCTCTATTGAGTGTGAAATGTGTTTTTTATAAAGAGGCTTGTGAATAGCTTGCTGCGGTGCTTGTGCTCTATTGAGTGTGAAATGTGTTCTGTATAAAGCGGCTTGTGAATAGCTTGCTGCGGTGCTTGTGCTCTATTGAGTGTGAAATGTGTTGTGTATAAAGCGGCTTGTACGTAGCTTGCTGCGTTGCTTGTGCTCTATTGAGTGTGAAATGTGTTGTGTATAAAGCGGCTTGTACATAGCTTGCTGCGTTGCTTGTGCTCTATTGAGTGTGAAATGTGTTCTGTATAAAGCGGCTTGTGAATAGCTTGCTGCGTTGCTTGTGCTCTATTGAGTGTGAAATGTGTTGTGTATAAAGCGGCGTGTACGTAGCTTGCTGCGTTGCTTGTGCTCTATTGAGTGTGAAATGTGTTCTGTATAAAGCGGCTTGTACATAGCTTGCTGCGTTGCTTGTGCTCTATTGAGTGTGAAATGTGTTCTGTATAAAGCGGCTTGTACATAGCTTGCTGCGTTGCTTGTGCTCTATTGAGTGTGAAATGTGTTCTGTATAAAGCGGCTTGTGAATAGCTTGCTGCGGTGCTTGTGCTCTATTGAGTGTGAAATGTGTTGTGTATAAAGCGGCTTGTACGTAGCTTGCTGCGTTGCTTGTGCTCTATTGAGTGTGAAATGTGTTGTGTATAAAGCGGCTTGTACGTAGCTTGCTGCGTTGCTTGTGCTCTATTGAGTGTGAAATGTGTTGTGTATAAAGCGGCTTGTACATAGCTTGCTGCGGTGCTTGTGCTCTATTGAGTGTGAAATGTGTTGTGTATAAAGCGGCTTGTACATAGCTTGCTGCGTTGCTTGTGCTCTATTGAGTGTGAAATGTGTTTTTTATAAAAAGGCTTGTGAATAGCTTGCTGCGGTGCTTGTGCTCTATTGAGTGTGAAATGTGTTCTGTATAAAGCGGCTTGTGAATAGCTTGCTGCGGTGCTTGTGCTCTATTGAGTGTGAAATGTGTTGTGTATAGAGCGGCTTGTACGTAGCTTGCTGCGTTGCTTGTGCTCTATTGAGTGTGAAATGTGTTGTGTATAAAGTGGCTTGTACATAGCTTGCTGCGTTGCTTGTGCTCTATTGAGTGTGAAATGTGTTCTGTATAAAGCGGCTTGTACATAGCTTGCTGCGTTGCTTGTGCTCTATTGAGTGTGAAATGTGTTCTGTATAAAGAGGCTTGTACGTAGCTTGCTGCGTTGCTTGTGCTCTATTGAGTGTGAAATGTGTTCTGTATAAAGAGGCTTGTACATAGCTTGCTGCGTTGCTTGTGCTCTGTTGAGTGTGAAATGTGTTCTGTATAAAGAGGCTTGTACGTAGCTTGCTGCGTTGCTTGTGCTCTATTGAGTGTGAATGTGTTCTGTATAAAGCGGCTTGTACGTAGCTTGCTGCGTTGCTTGTGCTCTATTGAGTGTGAAATGTGTTGTGTATAAAGCGGCTTGTACATAGCTTGCTGCGGTGCTTGTGCTCTATTGAGTGTGAAATGTGTTCTGTATAAAGCGGCTTGTACATAGCTTGCTGCGTTGCTTGTGCTCTATTGAGTGTGAAATGTGTTCTGTATAAAGAGGCTTGTACGTAGCTTGCTGCGTTGCTTGTGCTCTATTGAGTGTGAAATGTGTTCTGTATAAAGCGGCTTGTACGTAGCTTGCTGCGTTGCTTGTGCTCTATTGAGTGTGAAATGTGTTGTGTATAAAGCGGCTTGTACATAGCTTGCTGCGTTGCTTGTGCTCTACTGAGTGTGAAATGTGTTCTGTATAAAGAGGCTTGTGAATAGCTTACTGCGTTGCTTGTGCTCTATTGAGTGTGAAATGTGTTCTGTATAAAGTGGCTTGTACATAGCTTGCTGCGTTGCTTGTGCTCTATTGAGTGTGAAATGTGTTCTGTATAAAGCGGCTTGTACATAGCTTGCTGCGGTGCTTGTGCTCTATTGAGTGTGAAATGTGTTCTGTATAAAGCGGCTTGTACATAGCTTGCTGCGTTGCTTGTGCTCTATTGAGTGTGAAATGTGTTGTGTATAAAGCGGCTTGTACAGAGCTTGCTGCGTTGCTTGTGCTCTATTGAGTGTGAAATGTGTTCTGTATAAAGCGGCTTGTGAATAGCTTGCTGCGTTGCTTGTGCTCTATTGAGTGTGAAATGTGTTCTGTATAAAGCGGCTTGTACATAGCTTGCTGCGTTGCTTGTGCTCTATTGAGTGTGAAATGTGTTCTGTATAAAGCGGCTTGTACATAGCTTGCTGCGTTGCTTGTGCTCTATTGAGTGTGAAATGTGTTCTGTATAAAGCGGCTTGTGAATAGCTTGCTGCGGTGCCTGTGCTCTATTGAGTGTGAAATGTGTTGTGTATAAAGCGGCTTGTACGTAGCTTGCAGCGTTGATTATGCTCTATTGAGTGTGAAATGTGTTGTGTATAAAGCGGCTTGTACGTAGCTTGCTGCGTTGCTTGTGCTCTATTGAGTGTGAAATGTGTTGTGTATAAAGCGGCTTGTACATAGCTTGCTGCGGTGCTTGTGCTCTATTGAGTGTGAAATGTGTTGTGTATAAAGCGGCTTGTACATAGCTTGCTGCGTTGATTGTGCTCTATTGAGTGTGAAATGTGTTTTTTATAAAGAGGCTTGTGAATAGCTTGCTGCGGTGCTTGTGCTCTATTGAGTGTGAAATGTGTTCTGTATAAAGCGGCTTGTGAATAGCTTGCTGCGGTGCTTGTGCTCTATTGAGTGTGAAATGTGTTGTGTATAAAGCGGCTTGTACGTAGCTTGCTGCGTTGCTTGTGCTCTATTGAGTGTGAAATGTGTTGTGTATAAAGCGGCTTGTACATAGCTTGCTGCGTTTCTTGTGCTCTATTGAGTGTGAAATGTGTTCTGTATAAAGCGGCTTGTGAATAGCTTGCTGCGTTGCTTGTGCTCTATTGAGTGTGAAATGTGTTGTGTATAAAGCGGCTTGTACGTAGCTTGCTGCGTTGCTTGTGCTCTATTGAGTGTGAAATGTGTTCTGTATAAAGCGGCTTGTACATAGCTTGCTGCGTTGCTTGTGCTCTATTGAGTGTGAAATGTGTTCTGTATAAAGCGGCTTGTACATAGCTTGCTGCGTTGCTTGTGCTCTATTGAGTATGAAATGTGTTCTGTATAAAGCGGCTTGTGAATAGCTTGCTGCGGTGCTTGTGCTCTATTGAGTGTGAAATGTGTTGTGTATAAAGCGGCTTGTACGTAGCTTGCTGCGTTGCTTGTGCTCTATTGAGTGTGAAATGTGTTGTGTATAAAGCGGCTTGTACGTAGCTTGCTGCGTTGCTTGTGCTCTATTGAGTGTGAAATGTGTTGTGTATAAAGCGGCTTGTACATAGCTTGCTGCGGTGCTTGTGCTCTATTGAGTGTGAAATGTGTTGTGTATAAAGCGGCTTGTACATAGCTTGCTGCGTTGCTTGTGCTCTATTGAGTGTGAAAAGTGTTTTTTATAAAAAGGCTTGTGAATAGCTTGCTGCGGTGCTTGTGCTCTATTGAGTGTGAAATGTGTTCTGTATAAAGCGGCTTGTGAATAGCTTGCTGCGGTGCTTGTGCTCTATTGAGTGTGAAATGTGTGGTGTATAAAGCGGCTTGTACGTAGCTTGCTGCGTTGCTTGTGCTCTATTGAGTGTGAAATGTGTTGTGTATAAAGCGGCTTGTACATAGCTTGCTGCGTTGCTTGTGCTCTATTGAGTGTGAAATGTGTTCTGTATAAAGCGGCTTGTGAATAGCTTGCTGCGTTGCTTGTGCTCTATTGAGTGTGAAATGTGTTGTGTATAAAGCGGCTTGTACGTAGCTTGCTGCGTTGCTTGTGCTCTATTGAGTGTGAAATGTGTTCTGTATAAAGCGGCTTGTACATAGCTTGCTGCGTTGCTTGTGCTCTATTGAGTGTGAAATGTGTTTTGTATAAAGAGTTTTATACATAGCTTGCTGCGTTGCTTGTGCTCTATTGAGTGTGAAATGTGTTTTTTATAAAGAGGCTTGTACATAGCTTGCTGCGTTGCTTGTGCTCTATTGAGTGTGAAATGTGTTCTGTATAAAGCGGCTTGTACATAGCTTGCTGCGTTGCTTGTGCTCTATTGAGTGTGAAATGTGTTTTGTATAAAGAGTTTTGTACATAGCTTGCTGCGTTGCTTGTGCTCTATTGAGTGTGAAATGTGTTCTGTATAAAGAGGCCTGTGAATAGCTTGTTACTTTCGGTAGGAAAGGGCTGGATCCCTTTCAAGTGTTCAGTGAAAATGCATTTAAAATGTGCTCAATTACGATGTGAAATGTGGGAGGAAGATGCTTGGAATTCCCATGAGTTTACAGACTCGGGAGAAACGTGTTTTCGAGCTGACAGACAGAGGGATAACATCTTGGACAGAGAGAGCTGTGTTCATTTAAATATGCTGCTTAATATACATCCACAATTGTGTGAGGATTTACCTTTGAAAACAGGATTAAATGTGTGCGATTACGAGGTTGGAAATGTTACAAATAACCCAGTTAGACTGCAGGGTACACGGGTGGTTTTAAATAAGCATCCAGTGGAGGAGTTTCAATTGGAACGGAATGTGCAGAGAAATAAATCAGACCCAGCAGTGCATGATAAACGGTGCTTTAAAAGACAAATGAAACCATGTGACTTTGAAAGTGTACAGCAGTGGATTGTGTATGACTGCTTCCAAGATTCAAACATATTTTGTGATTTTACCCAGAATCAAGCTGCCCCTTTTTGCTTAAATTTGAATACTAGACAAATGCCCATGATTCTGTACTTTGTGCATTAAAAAATGTAAGGCAGAACAGCGTGAGAGAGAATGTGGTCTGCTTATGGGAGATTGCATTGATTATAAAATGGCCCACTTAGACAGGGAAAGTTGTCTGCGCAGAACAGAACTGAACAGAAACAGATATGGTAACTTCAATCACAAGAATAAAATGTTTGCGCAAATGTGAGAATTCCTGGTCTATGACAATTGATTGCTGTGAAAACAAGTATGTCTTTTTCCCTTTTAAACTGATGCTGTCCCAAATATTGTTACAAGAAGTGCCATGTGATATTGTTGTGTTCTTTTTAATGTTGCTAAATGTTTTGCCTTTTAGCTATTAGTTAGACATAGAACACAGGGTTTGGCTGAAGATCAAAAGAGGTTAGGCCTGCTTTTTGTCTAAGATGACAGACCTGGTTTTAGAATATAAAGCTGCATGTTTTTTCCATTTAAGTACGGAAAATTTCACAGCTCTGGGCTGTGAACAGTTAGAAACAAACATGTTTTTGACCTTGAAGAGAGAGCTTACTCAAAGTTTTTTTTGGGGGGGGAGACAGAGGGAGCAGAGTCTGCTTGTTATGTTTGGCAACAAATCAATTTTCGTCCGCGGAAGATTTCTGTGAAGGAGGGGTCATTTTGCTCCTCAGGCTTGGCCATCCTCCTTCAATTGGAAGCATGGGAGGCTTGCAAATGTGCGGGCTTCCTCCTCTTCCCCCCCTCCCATGAGGGGGTAGTTGCAGGGCAGACAAGAATTGGCAGGCACTTCGCCCTTGGAATGTGAGCTCTTCGAAGGGAGGGGTTGCGAGGCACAGAGCGGTCTGTCTCTGCTTGTTATGATTGGTGATGAGCCAGCTCTTGGTTCGCGAAAACTGCTGTAAGGGAGGGGTCCGCTAGCTAGGAGTGAGGAAGGAGTTAAGCTAGTTGCCCCAGCCCTTCTGACTGTGTAAGAAAAAATTAGATTTTGCCCAAATAAACTTAGAGAATATAATGCAGGTAGTATTCTTAAACTATTTCCTAGATTTAGAGGAGAGTTTTGCAGACTAAAAGACTTTTAGAGAGGTGAAAAGAAAAATGTGTGCTTTTGAATTGGAGTTTTTTGCAAGATGAGTGATACTTGTTTATCGTTTCAGATTGCCGGGACGCGGTGTTGGGGTACGAGTGCCGCCCACCCTGCGTGCATGGGCCCCACCCCCCCAACTCCCCCCCAAGCCTGGAGCCGGACCGGGCGGTGGAAGATGGTGTCCTGTGGCTGATGGCGGACGGGAGCTGATGATCTATGGATGACCAGATCGGATGGGGTTCTTCCTTGTCGAGGGGATACAGAAGAAGATGGATGTTTGGAGGGTCGTGACCTACACAGATGAACTGCTTTTTTCCAAGCGAAGAGGTAATCAACAGATTGTGCTACGATTGGAACTGTCTCTTTCACGTGAGGCTAACTGAGCAGTGTGTTTTTCACGCAAGAGAACTGCTTGTGTAAAAGTGAAGATGAAAGGGACTGCGAACTGTCAACATGGAATTCAACTTGATAAGAGAAGGCTTGGTTTTGTTTTATTTTTTCCCCTTTTTCCAAAGAAGAGAACTTTCTTTTTAATAGAGACACTTTGATGACATTTTACCACTGTTCTGTTTGGTCATTAATGCAATTGGTGCTACTGGGAACACACCAGACTCTTGGAAGACTGTGAGTGTGAGTGACCGTCTGGATTTCCTCCATAGCGGTCGCTCCCCTCGCACTCTGCTCGCACAGCAGACGCTTTGCTCCTCACTGCCTGCCTGCCTCGATACCTGCTGCCTGCCTGCCCTGATACAGCGCATTGCACAGAATACACCGCTTGGTATCGTTTTGATTGCATTTTAGTTGTAGTGTATTTACCATTGCATAGCGGCTGTTTTTAAAGTGCATGTGAAGCGTTATTGAATATTTTTGAAGCAACTATACCTTAACTCGAACTCCGGCTGTGCCCCAGTTTCGATTCAGTTACCGGACGGCCATTTTGTTGTGTATTTACTTGTGCCCGTGTCTCCTCCCCGCTCCCGCCTCCCAGCTGACCCTCCCATGCTCCGCCCCCTCCACTCCCTATATTAGTCAGATGAATCAACGCGCAGCATCCACGCGCTGCGGTCACGCCGAAGGTGCGCCAAAGGTAAGCCCGTCTACGCCCGTCCGCGCCTGGACCGCGCCCAGCGCCATTCACCTGGTCCCTACCGCACCCAACCCACTAGAGTCACATATGATGCCGCAACTCTCCTCGCCCTCAACCCCGGAGCCACACCACAATGCTGCAAAGCTACCCCTGGACGTACCCACGGCCCATTCGCCTGTCTCTCCTGCAAGTTCAACCGCTTCAGGACCCTCACCAAATCCACTCCCTCCATACACAGCTCCGACTCTAACCGCCTGAAGTGCATCCTGCTGAACACCCGCTCGGTCCACAGACACGCAACTGAACTTTGGGACCTACTCGACACCGCGTCACCGGACATCGCCTTCCTTACAGAAACATGGATGAACACATCATCAGCACCCGACATTGCCATAGCCATACCGGACGCTTACAAAATTATCCGAAAAGACCGCACCAATCAAACAGGAGGAGGCATCGCCATCATCCATAGGAACACCATCAAAATCACGACCAGCTCCGACGATAATCTTGCAACCGCCGAACATCTCCACTTTCAGATCCACACCGACCCTAGGACCACACTTAGAGGCACCCTCATCTACAGGCCTCCAGGTACCCGCACCCAATTCAGCGATGACATCACTGACTTCATCAGCCCACATGCCCTCGCCTCCGAGAACTACATTCTTTTAGGTGACCTCAACTACCATTTTGAAAACAAACACCACAGCAACACCTCCACCCTCCTGGACAACCTGGCCAACCTTGGTCTCAAACAACTTGTTGACACCCCCACCCATGTAGCCGGACACACGCTCGACCCTATCTTCACCTCCAGCAAGCACATTTCCTTCGATCGCACCACAGCTCTCCACTGGACGGACCACAGCTGTGTTCACTTCAGCTACAAAACCACCCTGACCCACAACCGCCCACAACATATTCCTCGGAGAAACTGGAACAAAAACACCTCCGACCAACTCCTCACATCACTCAACCAAAACCCTCCCACCCTCTCATTGGACCCAAACCAAGCGGCCACCAATCTCAAGCAATGGATCACCCACAGTGCTGACGAATTAGCATCCCTGATAAAGCACCAGATCAAATCAGCCAGCAGAAAGGCTCCCTGGTTCAATGATGACCTTAAAAAATCCAAGAAGCTATGCCGCACCCTGGAGATAACATGGAGAAAAAACCCAACCACCGACAACATGGCCACCCTCAAGGCGGCCACCCGGAAACACCACCAACTGATTCGATCCGCCAAGAAATCAGCATTCAAGGATCGTCTCGACAACAACACTCACAACAGCAAAGAACTTTTCAACATCGTCAAAGAATTCACCAACCCCACCGCAGCATCTAACGACATCACTCCCTCCCAAGACCTCTGCGATGCGTTATCCTCCTTCTTCTACAACAAAATTGCCGACATCCACAACAGCTTCAAGAACACTCCCAGTGATCAACCCTCCCCACCCCCCTCCGATCCTACTCCGCCAACTAACAACCTTAGCGCCTGGAACCCAATCACCACTGAAGACACCATCCGCCTAATGAACTCAATCCACTCTGGCTCGCCAACAGACCCCTGCCCCACCACATCTTCAACAAAGCTGACTCCATCATCGCACCCCATCTCCGTGATGTCATCAACTGTTCGTTCAACTCTGCCACCTTCCCAGAAAGCTGGAAACACGCCGAACTCAGCGCCCTTTTGAAGAAACCCACAGCAGACCCCTCTGAACTTAAAAACTACCGACCCATATCCCTCCTCCCATTCCCGGGCAAAGTCATTGAGAAAGCCGTCAACAACCAGCTCGCCGCCTTCCTTGAATCCAACAACTCCCTCGATCCATCTCAATCCGGGTTTCGAGCCAAACACAGCACCGAAACCGCCCTCATTGCAGCGACAGACGACATCCGAACACTACTGGACAACGGAGAAACAGTGGCCCTCATTCTACTCGACCTCTCCGCCGCTTTCGACACAGTCTGCCACAGCACCCTTATACAACGCCTCAGCAACATCGGCATACAAGGAAAAGCCTTGGACTGGATCACCTCGTTCCTAGCTGGAAGAACTCAGAGAGTCCGACTTCCCCCATTCAACTCAGAGGCCACTGAAGTCATCTGTGGAGTACCACAAGGATCATCACTCAGTCCTACCCTCGTCAACGTTTACATGAGCCCACTCGCAGCCATCGCGCGCCAACACAACCTCAACATCATCTCTTACGCCGACGACACCCAATTAATCCTTTCCCTCACAAAAGACCCTAACACCGCCAAAACTAATCTTCACGAAGGCATGAAAGAAGTAGCCGAATGGATGAAACATAGCCGCCTAAAACTCAACTCAGACAAAACGGAGGTGCTCATCCTAGGATCCTCCCCCTCTGCCTGGGACGACTCTTGGTGGCCTTCCGCTCTGGGCACAGCTCCCACACCCACAGACCATGCACGTAACCTTGGCTTCATCCTAGACTCCTCTCTCTCGATGTCCAGACAAGTCAACGCAGTCTCTTCCTCCTACTTCAACGTACTACGCATTCTCAGAAAGATCTTCCGCTGGATCCCCCTCGAGACAAGAAAGACTGTCACCCACGCTCTGGTCACGAGTCGACTGGACTATGGTAACACACTATACGCCGGAATCACAGCAAAATTACAAAAAAAACTCCAACGCATCCAAAACGCATCAGCGAGATTCATATTGGACTTCCCTCGCCAAGATCGCATCACCGGACACCTAAAATACCTCCACTGGCTTCCCGTCAACAAAAGAATTACATTCCGTCTTCTCACCCACGCACACAAGGCCCTCTACAATCTAGGACCCGAATGCCTCAACACTCGACTGTCCTTCTACAAACCCACCCGCCAACTTAGATCGTCCAATCAAGCCCTCGCCGCAGTCCCGCGCATCCGTAAATCCACCATGGGTGGCAGATCCTTCTCCTTCCTGGCTGCCAAGACCTGGAACTCACTCCCCACTCACCTCCGCCTCACTCTAAACCACATCTCCTTCAGAAAAGAACTTAAAACCTGGATATTCGACAAATAATTAACCCCTTCCCAAGCGCCTTGAGACCCTCTGGGTGAGTAGTGCGCTATATAAATGCCTGAACTTGAACTTGAAGACAGCTAAAATTATGTTCTTCTTAAAAAAAAATAAACCTCCTGTGGAGTGTGGGTCTTATAGACCTATATCTCTGATAAACACCGATGCTAAAGTTTATTCTAAACTCTTAGCTATGCGACTAGCCCCTCTTAAACCCCAGATGGTAAATCACCAGCAGCACGGTTTTGTTATTGGAAGGGACACCACCATGCATGTTAACATGTCTATTACCGCTTTTTTTATTTTTTTTTATTTATTTAATCTTTATTTCGGCCATTCGGCCATCAAAGATATACAACAACAATAAACCATATAGACCATAAAATCACCGCCAATAACAAGCACATATTTATACATTGTAAAATTATTCATTTCTGGAGATAAAACTACCAAGGTTCCATTTATGCAAAACTTAAAACTAACTCAAGGACTGTGACTTCAGAATACTAGTGCGAATGTGCCAAACATTAGTAAGAAATGTAGGCAGTGCAAACACAGTTAAACTCGAAACATCGTTTTTTAAGATTCTGTACATTGCAGGTACTCCCTACAACCAAGGTTTCTAATAAGTGAGAGAAGCCAGTATTTCCTAGCTTTCATATAGGTTGGGCAAAACATGGCTACATGTAGGTCGCTTTCCTCCACATAAGAGCATGTTGGACACTGCTTAGAGGAGGGCGGGTTTGTCCAGGAGCTGGTAAAAGCTCGCAGGGGCAAAATGCCGTATCTCCATTGGAGGAACAGCTTCCTGGCCAGTGCGGGGGACATGGCGTCCAGAACCCTTTCCATCCTGTATGAGTCCTTGCTTAGCATAAATACAGATGTTAGTGATCCCTCCCGCTGGCAGTCCATGGCAGTTGATAATTTCTGGGCATGATAGGCATCAACCAAAGTTCTGCGTGAGATGTTTAGTGAGGCATCAGCAGGATCAGACCAGAGATCAGGGAACCCCAATATCGTACATAATTTTTGGATATATTTTACCCATGGGATCTGTAACGCTTTTGGATGAGTTAGAAGCTCCCTCAATTCCGCCCTATAAGCAGAGAGTGCTTCACTGCTCCATAATCTTCGCCAGAAGACTATGGGTCTAAGACCTATTTCGTCAGCTATTGGTCTCAGTCCCAGATCTAGCCTCAGAGGGAGGAGCGGAGTACTGGGTGGAAGCGCAGCTATCTGTCTAATGAAATTATTCTCAGTTACCGACAGACTGCGAGTTGGTGTATGTCCCCACAGTTCCGCCCCATACATAGTAGCACCCCTGGCCTGTACCTTGTAGATCTGGATGGATGGTCCCAACGGCCGGTATGTCGAGTTTTTCAACATCCGCGCGATACCCCCAGTGGTCTGTACTAGTTTAAGGTTAGCCTTGGTCTGATGCGGTCCCCATGTCATAGTCTCATTCAGGGTTATGCCTAGATATTCGAAGGTGGAGACTCTCTCCAGCCGCTTTTGACGTGGCTACAACTAGTCTCACCCCACTCGGTATGATACTTTTAGACGCAGAGAAGGCGTTCGACCGAGTGGGGTGGGACTATTTGTGGGGAGTTCTAAGACAGTTTGGCTTTAGAGGGCGTTTTTAAGAAGCATTCAGGCACTATATAAGGATCCTAACGCTAAAATCTGTTATGCTGGGGCACTCTCCTCTATTTTCCCATTTCGGCGGGGGACGCGGCAGGGATGTCCGCTATCACCCCTGCTTTTTGCTCTCTCCGTGGAGCCATTCATTAACGCTTTGGAAGCTCAAACTAAGATTGCCCCTATTTTGCATGAAGGTAAAACTTTAAAAATTACCGCCTATGGAGATGATTTAGCTATTTATACCACCAATGTAACGGATGCACTAATAGGGATACCGATAGAAGCTAATAATTTCGGGATCATTTCAGGTTACAAATTAAATATAAATAAAACACAGGTTATCATGAATTATCAGGCCAATTTACCTGTGCAAGGATTATGTCAATCTGCAGTATATCTAGGGGTAAAGATATCATCTAAAACTGATCATATAAATGCACTAAATTATGAACCTTTACTAAAAGAAGTTACCAATCTTTTGACAAAATGGCACAAGATCCCATTAAACCTCGTAGGCCGTATGAATTTGATTAAGATGAACATTTTGCCGAAGTTCTTATATTTATTTCGCTCCATACCTTGCCGCGTTAATAACTTATTCTTTAAAAAATTAGATGGCATTTTAAGTACTTTCATTTGGGGCTATAAGAAGGCTAGAAGGTCTATGACAATATTAAAACTCTCATCTGAAAAGGGAGGTTTGAACTTTCCAGTTTTCAGCGCTTATTTTCTTGCTTCTTTTTTAGGCCGGCTGCGTTGCCTATTCGCCCCTAATAATCAATATTTTTTCACCAATTTATGCTTGGTGACCATTCAAAACAATTCCTGGCAAAAGTACAAGACCCAAACTACTTTAAGCGCGTAAAATTCAGGACTGCGAGAGATGCCGTACTCATATGGAAACAGATGTTGACCAAGTGTAACACTTCTGTTTTTCACAATGAGCTGCCAATATGGGACAATCCTGGACTTCCAGATATTTTTAGAGATAAAACTGGTCGAGAATGGGCTAACTACGGTATTCAGACTTTAGGAGATGTGTATGGTATTGATGGTCTCTTACAATTAGAAACTTTGCAACTTCTGTATAAACTGCCTGAAAAAATGAGATACAAATACATTCAAATTAGGGACTATCTAGTACGGAAAATGAATTTGATAGAAATTACAAGTTCAGATATTTGGGCCTGTTTCTATTCTGTGCATAGAAAGCCATTAATTAGTCTGGGATACAAGTGTCTCAGTCAGAATAGCTTTGACGAAGCTCCTAGACTGGCATCAAAATGGACTGTTAGCCTAGGATATAATGTGACAATTCAGAATATTTCTGCTGCCTTAGTCAACATCACTAAAGCCGTCCAGTCTTCCAGCTTGAAACTCCAAGCCTATAGAACGGTCAGCCAACTTTACTACACTCCACTAAAAATCTCTAAATGGGCACAAAATAACTCTAATAATGATCGTACTAAATGTCCTAAGTGTGGTCTGGTGGCAGCAGACCACATACATATGCTATACTCATGCCCAACACTAACTAAATATTGGGTGGACATAGAAAATATTTTAACGGAAAATCAACGAATTAACTTCTCACTCAAAGCAGCCGCGGTACTGTTGTCCATATACCCGGTTAGCCCTATCTATAAAGAACTGCTAAATATCATACTGGCTTGTGTCAGACTCGTGATTGCTAGGGCTTGGATTTCTCAGAATCCTCCTTATATAACTGAATGGTGGACATTGGTTTGGGAAATTTATACTATGGAAGAGGCTATTGCTAGGAATAGAGGAATTAAAGCAAAAAAAAGTTTGTCAAGATATGGGGGAATTTTTAGCAAGGCCAGCAATGATTTGGATCATGGATGTTCTTTTTGTTTATGGCTTATTAATTATTAAGGATGTGTCCTGACTAGGATCTACTTTCTTTTAACATTTGTTTGTGTTTTGTACAATATGAACCTGCACCGAATTGAATTCGATTTATCTTATTTTTCTGATTTTGTATTTGGATATGTTAATTTCTATGACTTGCTTGTCAAATAAAATTCTTTATAAAAAAAAAAAACGAGACACTTTGTTGCAATTAGAGTAAAAATATTTTTAGCCTATAGACTGAACTTTACAATCCATAGTAGAGTCTACAGTTGGCTGCCTTGGCAGATGAATTTATAGTTTCATCATTAGAGGTTCAATGCTACAAATATACGGATTTTCTATTTTTTAAAATTTATTTTAGCTTTGAGTGATGCAGTCTCGACTTGCTTTATAGTATTCATCACATCTTGTGCTATGTTCCTTAATCATGTAGTGAAGTTCTACAAGGAACCATCAACTAGTTCTGATAATGTTTGCTATGTAGCTCTTTCATCACACAGGTAGTCTGCAATGTAATTTTCTCCTATTGATATGGTTTTCATTATGGCCTACAATCTTGTCTCCTTCACTTTTCCATGGTTTTTGCTTTGAATTGAATGTTTCAATGACATTATGCTGATTATTTTGCTTTGATGCCACTCTTGCAGTTTTCAGATACAGGCCCCCATTGAGAGTTTTCTTTTCCAGTCCTGTTATTTGGATGAATGATCTGCTATAATTCCAATTTTGCAGTTAAAAGATGCAGTGGCTCATTAATAGTTGAGCCTTTGGTTCAATGATTTTCTTTTTGATAATGTTCGAGGGTCATAGGGTACAATGTAGTTAGTGATCTGCTTTTGTTATCTGATGCCCTGTGATAACCCTTAATCACCACCATGATGTTCTGACTTTAGTATGCTGTGTTATCCTAGCATTGATGTTTATTTATTTATTTGTTTAAAAGGTTTTATATAGCGCTACTGGACCCAATGGTATCAGAGCGCTTTACAGGGTAGGTATACATATAAGACAAAATAACAGTGTACATTTAATCAGGTATGATAAAAAACATGGCATTCAAATGAGCGAAGGGGGTAGAAAGGCAAGGTGATCATTAAGGGGACGGGTAAAGTCGAAATTCAGAGAGGGATGGGAGCAGGAGGAGAGGAGGTATGAAAGGTGGGAAAGGGGGTGTGATGGGGAGAGAACCGGAGAGCAGGAGTGAACAGTGTCAGATTCAGTGACATTACGTACCCCAGTATTTGTTGAGAAGAAGAACTTTGAGTCTTTTTCCTTTAAGAGAGGGTAGGAGGGGTTGCAGCGAAGATCCTTGGGAAGAGAGTTCCAAATCGTGGGAGCATTACCAGAGAATGCACGTGATTGGGCTTTTTTGCATTTGAGTCTGGGAGAGATTAGGACAAGGGCGTTAGTGCTCCTCAGGGACCTGGAGCATCCTGCTTTTTGTAATTTGTCAGCAAGGTAGGAGGGGGTGTTTTGGTGGAGGGCTTTGTGCGTGATACATGTAATCTTGTAGTTGGATCTTCCTTCTATTGGGAGCCAGTTGAGGTTTTTAAGGACAGGAGAGATGTGGTTGAATCTTTTACAGTCGGATATAAGTCTGGCGGCAAGGTTGAGGACACATTTGATCGGTGCCAGGTGGACTTTAGGGGTGCCAGCTAGTGTGGCGTTACCATAGTCAATTCTGGAAATGCACAAGCGATTGGACAACGATTTTAAAATCATCTGCTGGAATAAAAGGTTTCAGTTTTTTGAGGTGGTGGACGGTGAAAAGGGCACCTTTAGCAGCATTTTTAATGTGTGGGATGAGATTCAGGTTCAGATCAATGCTGATGCCTAGGGATTTGACAGAATTAGAGGTGGGGAGGGAGCAGGTGAGATCTCTTCTATCATTGATCCAGAGTTCAATAGGAAGGGAATTGTTTTTGGGAGTGAAAAGGATGATTTCATTTTTTTTCGGGTCCAGTTTGAGATGATTAAGATGGAACCAGGCTCGTACTTTGTTCAGGGTTTCATTGAGGTGAAGCATGTCATTGTGGGATTTGATCTTGTAGTATAGTTGGGTATCGTCCGCATAGAGGTGGTAACATATTTTAGCTTGTTTGAGAATGAGGGTGAGTGGGTCCATGAATAGATTAGATAGGGTTGGGGAGAAGATAGAGCCTTGTGGAACACCAAGTGAGACAGGTTGGGGTTTGGACAGGCAGTGGCTGAGCTTAATATGTTGGGATCTATTTTGAAGGAATGAGGAGAACCATTTGGGTACGGAGCCCTCAAGACCAAAGCGAACTTCGAGGGTGTTAAGAAGGGTGGGATGGTGAACAGTATCGAATGCAGCCGAGAGGTCAAGTAGGATTAGTAGAGAGTACTCACCTTTGTCTAGAGAGTGATGAATGTCATCTGCGATATTGAGCATGACAGTTTCAGTACTGCATCCTTTTCTGAAACCAGATTGGAACATGCCAAGGAGATTGAAAGAGGCGATATGGTTATCAAGTTGGGACAGGACACATTTTTCCAGGGTTTTTGAGAGGAAGGGAACGTTTGAGATGGGGCGTAGGTTGTTAAGGTCATTGGGGTCCGCAGAGGTGTTTTTGAGGATGGGGGAGATTTGACCTAGCTGAAGGGAGGCAGGAACACAGCCCGTGGAAAGAGAGGAGTTGATGATATTGGTCCATAACGGGGCAATGATGTGTTTGAGTTCTTGGACCAGGTGAGCGGGAAGAGGATCTTTAGTGTGTGAGGATGGTTTGAGTTTAGAGATGATATTGATGATAGCGGATTCGGAAACAGAGGAGAATTCGCTCCAGGAGGCATTGTTTTTAGCATGGTGGCGCATGGGAGTGGAGGCAGGGTGGAGGAGAATATTGAGGGGTTGAGAGGGATCCTGAAAAGGGGGAGAGGAGGACGAACTTGTATTACGAATGTTAAGGAGGGGGTATAGATTCAAAGGAGGTTAGAGTGAGAGAGGGGTGGAGGCGAAGGAAAGTTCGATCGTGTTGACTTTATTAGAAAAGAAGTAGGCAATTTCTTCACATCTTTCAACAGTGGCTAGTATTTTGGGAGGGCCAGAGGAAGTTTGTTTTTTAACAATGTTAAAGAGTTCTCTGGGGCGGTTTCTGGCCTGGTACAGTTGTGACCGGAGATAGGAGGCTTTTTCATTGAAGATATGTTTTTTGCATTGGGCTCTGGTATTTCTAAGGAGAACCAGATTGTCAGAGGTGGGATGATTCCTCCAGGCACGTTCTGATTACCAGAGGGTCCATCTTTCCTTATTGAGGTCAGAATTGAACCAGGAATTGGGCTGGATGTTTTTTGTTGTTTGAGTTTGATTGGGGCAATTATGTGCAGGGTTTCAAGAACAGAATTATTGTAATGTTCGGTTAGGTCATTTGTGCTGTGGGAGAGAGGGGCGAGAAGTAAACGAGTTTTAATACTGGATTCCAATTCGCCCGGTGGAATAAGGTGAAGTTTACGAGTAGGTTTCACAGGTAAACTGTCGATAGGGGAGGGGTGAATAATGGAGCTATTCAATGAGAAGAGGATAAGGTGGTGATCGGACCAGTCTACTGGAAGGATCTTTGAGCGGGAGACCAGATCTTTGCTAGTCAAATTAGCACCAAGGGTGGCACCATTGGTGTGAGTCGGGGATTGGCAGAGTTGAGTCAGGTCAGTGATGTCCATGATGTCGTTAAATAGGGAGACAGCGGGTCGTTTTTATTCCAGTGGATGTTGTAGTCCCCAAGAAAGAGATTCTTGGAGTGGGAGAGCGATGCTTGAATAATAAGATCAGACATCTCTTCAGTGAAGGAGATACAGTTTCCAGGGGGGTGGTAGATAGTGTGAAGCCTAATAGGGGGGAGCCAGGAATATTGAAATCAGTGCAGAGGTACTAAAATGTGGAAGGGTCTTGCAGATGGACTAGCGAGAGATTAAGATCATCTTTATAGATTAGGGCAAGGCCACCTCCTATTTGGTCACTTCTATCTTTTTTAATGATGGAATAACCAGGTAGGATCAACAAGTCGAGGATAGGAGTGGAATGAGGGTTAAGCCAGGTTTCAGTAAGGAATGCTATGTCTATGTTTTCACTGAGGATGGTTTCCGCAATCTCAGTTGCATGGTGTAGGAGAGTAGGGTCTGATATCCTATGGTCACCCCAATTTTTGCTTTTTGCTTCACTGGTTTTCGACTTGATGTGACTGTGGGCCTGCTAATCAGACCCACAGCCTGCTGTTCTCTCTCTAAATTCACAGACATGTGCTATAGGTACATAACCAAATTGTTACTGGACTGCTTGTCAGCCCCTGTACAGTGCACTATAGGAGCCCAGGGCATAGGGGCATCCAAGGCCTACCAAGGGCTGAAGCATAGCTTTTGCAACCCCTGGCTGGTTCCTAAATTGACACAACTGGCTGATCACTCAGCTGGGGCAAGGTGGTGTAATCCCCCCTTGCTTAGATATAGTATACCTATGTCTAAACCTAAATCT
Source organism: Lissotriton helveticus (assembly GCF_964261635.1). Taxonomy (NCBI): domain Eukaryota; kingdom Metazoa; phylum Chordata; class Amphibia; order Caudata; family Salamandridae; genus Lissotriton; species Lissotriton helveticus. The sequence goes on along the minus strand of NC_136071.1, from coordinate 1,216,839,538 downwards.
GGACACATATATACCTATCAGCCACTCCTATAGCAGGCCTTAACAATCCTGGAGGCAGAGTGCTTGGTTTTATGTGAGATAGTGCTCTGGCATGAGCTGAGCCTGTCTGCAGCTTGCGGGACCATTTCCCTATAGCTGTTCTAGTGATACTGCCATACCATATACTCTTAAGTGCATTATAATCCTTACGATTAATGTAACTCCGGTTTGGCTTTATCAAAACATGTCGTGTTTGGTGTAATACAACGTGGAATGCTACCCCCTCGACAATTCTGAAGATGGGGGCAACATCCCACCCCTCTAGGAGGGGAAGACATGTTACTTTCTGCAAATGCGGTTAATCGAAACCAGAGCCCCAGCATCACAAAATGGATGCTGCTGCCACAGACACGAGTCTGCCCTCTTGCTGCTGACCGAAACTCGACGAAGGAGGCATGATCAAAGGATCTCCTGTCACAGGGAGGTGTTAAACCACCCCAGACAGGAGATAGTGGATTGTAGCAGGGAGGGTTGAAAGAAACTAGACACTGCCTGGGGCGCACAAGGTGTCCCCAAGCAAATGCCAGCCAAACCGGTTCTGGGGCTTTCCAGCCCCAGTCCTGGCGGGAAGCTGGACAAAGGAAAAGGGGTGTAACCACCCCCTTCCTGGGTTCCACCCATAGGAGGGACCTAGCAGGTAATCCAGCCCCCAGATTTGGAATATAGGTGGGAGCAGTGCCAATGCACATCAGATTATCCTGACTGAAACTTATGAAATGAAACTCTGGACCCTTCGACATCCCACTCGATGTGGAAGACTGAAGAATCTCCCTTGTGGTCAAGGAGTGACCACCCTGTGCAAACAGGCACCATCCAGCACCTCGACATTTGCTTTGTTGCAGTTCCCGCCGGAACTCAAGCAACAGAGTTCGACAAGAGCCAGCGATCCTGACTTCTAACAGCCCGATCCACAATCTATGCAGAGCTGGGACCCGTGGAGGCGACCTGAAGCGTGGGAGCAGCCATCTTGGAAAAACCACGAAGCACTGACCGTGCAGCACCCGAGGCTCCCTCGAAGCTGTGCATTGGAGTTTGAGAAGCTTTAACCCCGGGCAGCTTAAGCTCACCCCTCCACACTTGACGAGTGCTGCGTGGGGCCCTTTTGTTTTTCCTGCTTGACGCATTGGTCCTGTCGCTTGCCCGTTGGCTAGTGGCCCCAGAACCGACACACCTTTAAATTTACACAGCTGGTCTGGTTGTTCCAGACTGGCACTCGCTCCCCTGAAAAGGAGCACCCGCTCTGACCTTGCTGGTCCGAGTACTAAGCCTTCTTTGAATCCTGCGTGGGTTGCCCTTGCCAAGGTTTGTTGACTCCGATCCGGAAGCCGACACCGCCGACAGCGAGAGCCTTTGTGGGACAGCTCGTGATCCACTCCAGGACATCCTCGGTGCCCCAGAGTCCACGTGGCAGCGGAGACAAGGCACCCAATATCGACCTGATTGCGCCCGACATTGCCTGGTTCCTTCCTGGTTCCTTCCTGGTCACTGGCTAGTGACCCAGACTCTGTCCCCTCTGCTTTCAGGTACCCTCCAGCTTCGATCCACCCTTGGATCGCACCGTACACTTCTCTTCTGGACCCCTGCATGATCTTCATCCTCAGGCACCATCGAACTGTGTGACGAAACCCGACACACTTTGGCACCTATGCACCCGCTTCCTGTGGGTGAGGTAACTTACTAGCCCCGGTGTTCTTACACTGGTACACACCTCTAGTGCCCAAGTCTAAAGTTTGGTCGTCCTAGTCCAGTCGGAAGACTCTTAAATCTGTAAAACAATAACTTTAACGCACCATTGACTTTACATTGGTGCAAGCTTGTGATTTTCGCACTGCACCCGAATCCCGCGGGCTACTCCCGTCCTAACCACTGTTAGTCCACTGTAGTCCAAGCGATTCCCAAGGCCCTAGGCCTTACCACTGATTGATTAGTGATTGTTATACCACTTTTTTGATATATGGTTTGAGTGGCCACCGGCCTCATCCATAAACGTGCAACTTTCATATGTAATATTGTGCTTTTGTTTTAACGCTTGTGCTTCATTGTTCATAAAGAGTAGTGGGGATTATTCTGAGAATAAATACATATATTTTTATAATATATAACTTGTGTGGTGACCTTTCATTTGATATTACAGGATTGCATATGGTAAAACAGCTTGCTTTACATGCCACTTGAGTTAAGCCTTTAAGGCTGCTTAGTCCATGCTGGTAAACAGTCATAATATTGGTTCCAAAATATAGAATGGACATAATATCGAAGTAAAAATATAGAATGGACAAAATATCGAATGGACACAATATAGTGGTTAAAAATATCGAATTTAAGGTAAGTAATATCGATTTTCAAAATATAGAGGTCAAAATATCGAAGTATACAATATAGGCATTAAATATATAGATTTTTTAATAATATCAATTTTTTTAAAGTGTTTTGTATGTTAGTATATGTATGAAAAGTGTATATTAATTGCCGCTCGCAGCCTCTGGGAAATATTCTGCTGAATTTTTAATCGCTTTTAGCCTGCTCCCTGCATCCTGACCCACGAGGACCCGGGGATACAAGCGGACGCTGCCGGGGCCGGGACTGCGAGACCCAGGGTGCCCAGCGCTTCAAGAACTCAGCGCACCTGGTGTCTCTTCCCGCCCCCAGCCCTCCGCCCTTGCTCCAACACCGGCTTCTTAAGGCTCGCGGCCCCCGCTCCGCGGGCGCCGCTCGCAGCCTCTGGGAAATATTCTGCTGAATTTTTAATCGCTTTTAGCCTGCTCCCTGCATCCTGACCCACGAGGACCCGGGGATACAAGCGGACGCTGCCGGGGCCGGGACTGCGAGACCCAGGGTGCCCAGCGCTTCAAGAACTCAGCGCACCTGGTGTCTCTTCCCGCCCCCAACCCTCCTATTTGAACGTAGAGGTGAGCGCGCACGCGGGACGCGCGTGGGACATAGCCCGGGGCTAAGCCCAGGCAAAGGGCGGGCCCTCTGAGGCCCTCCGAGGACCAAGAGGACTGGACTGGCCGCAACCCCTTGCAAGTTTTTATTAGGTTATTGTTGTTGTTGTTACTGACGTGCTATATTTTGTATGGGATGTCACTGTTTAGTTTTTAGCACTACTAAGTGTATTAGTTTTATTTAGAAATATTTAACATTACAGTGTCGTGTATTTCTATAGGTTCTGAATCGATCCCCCTATTCCTGACCCTATTCTGGTTAAACTAACTATCTAGTTAACTAACAGTTAGCCCATGAGGCAAGAAATCCCCCATGATGCAGATACCGTTATCTGACGCAGTCACACTACGGCACAGGAACGTGTTATCTGATTAGGTCATAACGCTTGAGATCTAATTAGACAAGCGACATTCCTCCAGCCCCTGATAAGGCATACGACGTTCTCATAACAAATCAAACCTATGACAACCTGGATAATCCGTGCGGCCATTGTTTTGATTTCACAGAGAACTTTAGTAAAGAATGTGCTAACGAGCAAGTCGTATGACATCTTTATTGACGTACCTATGTCCATCCTTACGTCAATCCCGGCACCTTTAAGGTATAAATATTGCCGACCTTGCCCTATGCAAACACACGCGTGGTGACAAGACGGAGCAGCCATACTTGCCGAAGCCGAGAGCAGAAGCAGACCCCGCTGGCAGCAGCCCCGCCTTCCTGACGCGCTGAGAGACGCGCTGCTATCTCAAGCCGAGAGACCCAGCACCGGCGCTTCCGGGTAGCCCTCGCAGGCAGCCTGGAATATCGAGAGCAGAGAAAGAGATACCATTCCTCATCCATCCTAAATTCCAGGTACAGAACTGAATAACCCCTCACAGAGAATTCTTTAGTTATTCACTTGGCAAAAACAAACTTAACTTAAACTGTAACTTTCCATTCCCGCCCACGCATTAGACTTAGGTCAGGTACACGGGGTAGGCGTATTTAGAAACACCAGTTGAGTACGTTTAGTCAAATGTATATGTGTATGTAAATATATTTTAATCATTTTAAAACATCATATGGCTCAGAAACCATATCAATGTTTTTACAGTATTATTTTATACTATTGCTTTTAATGTATGCACTTTACTTAACTATAAGTATTGCAATAATATCGATCCATTTCTCTTGTACGAGAAAAGAGACTGATCAATAAATAACACCTTTTATTGAACACGCCCGTCTCTTTCTTTTCTCTACATTCTGATGAGACTAAGAATGCACGTACTGACTGAGTAAAATAATTGCCTTGTGCTCACACGACTCTTGAGATTGACTCTTGATTAGGGGAGAGCAAAGTTGTCATGTTCTATGGTTGTCAGAAACTAAATCCCTTCTTGTCTAATCAGGGGAGTTAATCCTTCCTTGAACATTCGAGAAAGTTTCTAGCGAACTCTGAGCTTAGCTGGCAAACCCAAAAATTAAGTCTAGTATCGACAGTAGTAGACCTAGTTAACGTCTGGTCTAGGCCTTTACTGCTGTAGGTACTATTCCAATGCGCAGAGCCTATTGGGAAAATAGGAGCTACACTACATGGCGCCCAACGCGTTTGGAAAGGGCGATAAAACTAACGTAAGACATTTAGAGTAACTCAGTCGTGCTTTCTCACTCAGACCCCTTTTCCCAAATACTCCAAAGACGTCTGGAGTGGGTGAAAGGTTATATCCTCCAAAACCTCGCAGGGGGGAACTCCTATGTATGGTTTTTGGTCAAGTCAACGTTGAAGGATAAAACAGTTCCAGAATATTGTGCATCTAATCTCTGTTTCCATAAAGAAACCTGATCTGCAAACAAACATAATACCATCCTGTCTGTAAAATGGCAGAGAGTGATGATGAAAGAGAGGCAATTAGATTAGCTACTGAAATAGCAGATGCTGATGCTACCATGCAAACAGCAGACCCGGATATAATACTCATCCAGGTCGCCAAAAGGAGATCTATAACCTTAAAACTTATAGAAAATGGACTGACACCTAGAGGTGGCACAGTCATATTCGTAATTGAGGCACACGAATATCGGCAGACAGAGGTATACTATACATGGATACATTTTCCAGCAGCTAATGCTGTAACAAAGTACTTCCACTATTACAAAGTAGAGGAACCTCCTGAAACATACACTCCTTTCGAGGAGGTGGAAGTACCACTCAAATTCCAAGAGCATTTGCTCTTATTTGATGGCGCCCTAAAACACAATAATCACATTACAAGGCTCGGTCCTTTAGGAAGACCAGGAGCAACGTGGCCGGTCCTAGCCGGATACACACCACATCCAGACATCGATAGGATGCCTGCAGCTGAATTATTAACACAGCTGAAACAATTACTAAAAATTCATAGACAATTAGTTCAGTATGTAATGCGGACTTCAACAATTCAGCCAGCGATTAAACTTCCACAGCTGACCCCTCACCAGGGGAACACAAATAAAATTACACCACAGAACATCCAATCCTGCCTAGGTAAAGTTCCAGCTAAACGGGAACAAATACCATTCTGGTTGGCACAGAAAATCACCCAAATAGAGGCGGTGTTTCCTGACACCACCCCGCTGGAAAAACACAGGATTCTGACTATATGTCTCCCAATGGGAATCGCACCACACATTGAGGACTGTGACACTTGGGGTACAGTCTTTGCTTCCATCTATACAAAAACGCACGGTGTTCCATCCATTTCGGTAATACCAGATGTGCTAAAACAAATTCAAGATGAATACGGTCCAGAACCTGCTTTAACTCTTGGTATGAAATTACTGAAAGACTTCAAGCAGGTTTCGGCTATATTACTAGCTAACATAAAAGGTGAAGCAGCAAACGTGGCGATCCGCCAGAGGTTAAAAGAGACAGATATAGCAGACCAACCAGCTGAAATTGCCAGAATCATAGAAAAATCCTATGAAGAACTAGGCAGAGATAGTCTAGGTGGAATACCAGTAAAACCGCAACTGACTACAAGTCCAGAAAAAATATTTTTTAATAATAATAATTCACCAAAAAAGAACTGGGATGGAAACAAACAATCCAATCCCAAAGAAAAGAAATTCCAGTCCAGAGGAAGGTCTCCGAGGCGAAGAGAGAAATCTCCAAACCTAAGACAGAGGTCACCGCAGAGTGACCCCTCTGGGAATAGATATAACCTTAGAAATAGGGATAATATTAAAAAACCTGATAGATATCAAGACATTGATACACGTCCCTCTCAATCTTTTCAGAATTCCTCGCAGAAATCGGAAAGAAGAGGACGATCAGAAGAGCACGCCAAGTCCAAAGACAAGGAACCTGCTCAACTGAAAAAGAAATTACAATTTCCTAAAAAGAAGGTAGCCAGTATCAAGGTAGTTAACAATGCCGAGAATACTGAGGACACAACTGAAAAACGGAGAGTGGGCTCAGACAATGCTAGACAGCGCAGCAGAGGTGAGCATAGCTCGCAAAGTCCTTATGAATCATCTGGAGACAGTGGACACGAATGAATACCTTCAAGTGGAAACTGCAGATACCAGAGTTAGCAAGCCCCACAAGATATACGAGACAACATTACGTATAGAGGGAGATAAGACTAGGAAAATAAGGGGACTATTTTGGGATAACCTATCCAAGGGCTATGACATCCTTCTAGCTGAAAAAGACTGGCCACCAGAGTTTGTCAGGGAGTGCCCTCATGGCGAAGAGGTAATTATGCCTGCCTTCTCGAATCAAATACCGATTCATAAAAAATACACACTTGCTAGAAAGTGGGCAGTGGCCTTAGCACCTGCTTTATATAAAAATCATGTAGGATGGGATGAGGATTCTCCTCCTCACAAAATCCAGTTAAAATCACAACCAGCTGCACAAAGGCAGTACCCAATTAAGCAAGAAGCTAAAAAACAAGTAAATGAAATACTAGATCAGCTAGAATACCAGGGGGTGATTGAAACTTGCACCTCACAAATGAACAATCCTTTGTTTCCGGTCTCCAAACCAGACAATTCATATCGTCTAGTTTTGGATTACCGACACCTTAACACATGTTGCAAAACCTTTGCAGTGCAAAACTCACACAGTGCTGCACTAATGAATAACATAGTGCGCAAAAAATACAAAACAACCTTGGACATCTCCAATGGATTCTTTTGTCAAAACATAGCACCAGAAAGCAGATATTTAACTGCATTCTCAGTAAATGGCACTCAAAAACAATTCTGTCGGTTAGCCCAGGGGTACAAGAACAGCCCAGGGGTATTCTCAGCGAGAGTAACAGAATTACTACAACTATATGATGATGAAGCATTATCCTATGTCGATGACATTTACTTAACAGATGATGACTTGGAGACTCACTTGAAAAGAGTGAACACCATAATACTTGGGTTCGCTGCAGAGGGTTACAAATTCAACTTCAAAAAGTCCAGAATTGCCCATCTGACGGTCCTATTCTTAGGATATGAGCTATCAAGTGAAGGTAAAAGCCTGGCAGACAATTTCCTAGAGAAATGTGCCGTAATCCAAGCTCCTAAAACACTAAAAAACCTACAGTCAATTTTAGGCTTCCTAAATTTCGGAAGAACATACATTGCAAATTACGCAGAAAGGGTGAAACCCCTTTACGATCTAATTAAACCAGACTTTAAAAGATCCAGTTGGACTCAAACACACACAGAAATTTTGAGATCCTTACAAACAGACATGCTAATTAAGACAAAATTAGAAACCCGTGATAATACACGCAACCTTGTGATCCGAGTCATCCCAGGGAGATGCGGATTCACATACCTGACCTCTAATGAGGGAGAAAAGGTACCAATTGCATTCAAATCACACTTGTACACTAAGGCGGAAATGAAATTTAGCCCAACGGAAAAAATTCTTACAGCAACACAGACAGCTATAGCAAAAGAACGAGCCCTGGCACAAGGTAAACGAATAATAATCGTGACACCGATACCAGCCCTAGAGGCTGTAACAAAAGCGAGCATTCCAAATGCTAAAGCACTACATCCGAGATGGATACAATGGGCTAACTCTCTTGCTGCAACAGATGTGGTGTACGAATTTGATCCTTACTTGAAAACACAAGAATTTCTACAATATGAATTTGAATGTCCTCTGCCAACCGAAATTCTGCCTCTAGACCAATACGGCTGTATAATATATACAGACGGATCAGCACAACCCGCAGTAGGGGGTAAACAAGCTTACAGTGCTGCGTGCGCGATTGTTAAAGGTCGTTGGCACGAAGGGAAATTTAAACCAACCCTCACTAAAACACAATCTCTAGGAGATTGCACAGCTCAGCGAGCTGAACTACTAGCATTCAAGATGGCGCTTGAAAATACCGATCGAGAATTCCCCACACTTATAGTGTGCGATTCGTATTATTGCGTTCAGTCTTATAATGAATACTTGCAGATCTGGCTTCAGAACGGTTTCAAGGATGCGAAAGGTGGCACAATAAAGCATAAAATGCTCTGGGAACAAGTAGCTCTTTTACAAAAAGAACTACCAAAGACTCACGTGATACATACACTGAGTCATCAACGTGATGGCGTTCACGTTGCAGGGAATTCATTGGCTGATGAGGCCGCGAAAGCAGCTGTGCAAACGGCTTCCGTAGCTGCCGTCACCCGGTCAAAAACAAAAATAGACAGCGAAATATTACAAGCTGTCAGCGCTTCAGAAAAGGATTCGATAGAACCACTCCCTAAAGGCTTTCCAGTAAAATACTCATACATAACCAATGGAAACAATGTTCCTTTTGCTCAAATCCCTGGAGTGGGGGATAGGGCAATTCCAAACATGGAACACAGATTAGGACTAGTAATAGCGGCACACGAAGGGCTTGCTTCTACCCATGCTGGCGTCTCAGCCACAGTATCATTATTAAGACAGAGATACTGGTGGCCACAAATGAGAAGACAAACAAGGAACTATGTTCTAGCATGTGAAATATGTAAAAAAATGAAAGTATCAACTGTGAGACGTCCAGCACAGACGCCCCTTCTAATCTCAGATAAACCATTAGCCTGTGTTTATCTAGACCACTGCGGTCCCTTACAAAGGGACGGTAACTATAAATATATCTTGGTCGCAGTGGACTCATGCACGAGATTCATATGGATGTGGCCCCAGCGAACGGCTGACGCCAGAACTGTTATAAAAGATTTGCGGGTCTTTATCGGCACATACGCAATTGGCATTCTGCATTCGGACAATGGTCCTGCTTTTAGCTCTCGGGCTTATAAGGAGGCCATGGTCAGCATGGGCGTGCAATTGCGGTACTCTTGTCCATTTCACCCTGAGGGGAACGGAATTGTTGAAAGAAAAAACCGTGACATAAAGCAATCTATAACAGCAAAGGTATTAGGTTCTGGAGCTGGGTGGGTCAAACATCTAATAAGTGTCCAACGTAGTCTAAATAACTTGCCAAGAAATTCTCTGAAGGGATTCAGTCCGTACGAATTATTATTCGGAACTAGGATGTTGATCTCTGACCTTGATAGTCAGACTTCAGTGGTAATAGAAAAAACCTTTGATGTCAAAGACCGTTTGGCTATTTTGCAGGACTTAAACAAAACAAGAAAAGACCTGAGCAACATACAGTTGAAACAACAGCCAACGACCACTGAAGAATCACCACCTGTCCCAGCAAGACCTGTCTGGATTCCAAAAGTCGGGGATCTAGTCAGGGAGAAGATCGCGGTAAAGAAGGAATTTGGGCCTTCTTACAGAAAAGCAGTTCCTGTCTTATCTGTCAACGGGACAAGATCAGTTGTACTACCGCCACTTGCTGGAAAAAAGGAGAACCGAGTTGTATCCATCGACCTGGTAAAACCACAACATGTGGCCGATAACAAACGGTAGGCCAAGTGGACTCCCAATAAGTAGCAGAACACCAAGGTTTGCTACCAGTACAGAGGTCCTATCAAAGAGGCTCATCACATTCGAAACGCCTACAGAAGAACAACAAGGACTATGCAACAATGCAATAGAACTAAGACCTCTGAAAACCCAAATAAAAACATTTAGCAGAGACACACCAATCTACAATGAAGTTCCAAGTGAAAATGCAAGAAACAAAAATCCTGAACCAATTGGAACAATTGACAGAACTGCATCTGGTTACTTCATCAACTTCGATGATTCCTCTGAAGGTTTCAGCGAACAAAAGACACAGCCATCATCAAAATCCTTTAAAGACAAAGCTAAGGAACTTTTGAAACAACTGAAAGAAACATATCTGGTTTCCCCATGGATTGAATTTTGGGTGGGTTTTGGTGCATTTATCCTCATACTTTGGCTCATCATGGTATTTACTTTGGGACGCTTCATTGAGGGAAAATATGCTAAAATGGACACAGCAAGTCAGAACATCAACTTGGTCCTCAAACCACACACATCTTCACACGTCAAGAAAAGAGAACTTTCTTCAGAACTTTCTTCAGCCAACTTCACAGCAATTCCAATACCTGGTGGGGTAGCCTGGGACAACACTGACTATGAAATTTATGGTCCGGTCGAGATCCTGAAATATCCACACCAAATCAAGATCTCCTTGAGTGACTTTGCAAAACCAAACTCATTTGCTGATGATTGGGACTTTGAAAGTATAAACAATATGATGTCTGACTTAGTAATGTCTGCTAAATTTACAAAACATGATTATTTGCAAGGTTCTACAAATTATGATAGTATGTATTGCTATAACCATTATGGTAACAGTTTTTTGCATAAATCTGCACAACCAAGAAATGTTTTAAATTATAATCAATGGGAACATTGTGCTACACCTCCAAAAGGGAGCTCTAGAACCGTTTATGACAAATATTCATACTTTCAAGGTTTTAACACTAGTAATGCTGAAACATTTTATTATAAATTGTCAAACAAGACAGGGATGAAAACCATGATAACCAACACAAAATTGATATATTCAGACATATTCTTTGAAAAGATGAATACTTTTGGCTTTGATTATTGGGACAAAAATGTTGATTTGAAAAGTGTTTGGGGTACAAAAGAATGGCAATTACAGGGTTTAGAAGCTTTGTTTAGAGCCTGCATGATCCCAGAACAAATGATATTTTTAAATGACACTGTTCAACAAACCACCTGTCTTGGCTTAGCCAAAATCAAAGATTTAAATAACCCGTCTATTCCAAAGCCAACAATGTTTAGCAATAGCTCTGAAACAGATGAAGAAATAGACATAAACCATATACTTAACCAAAACAGAACACATCCTGATTGGAAACAATGGTTGATCTGGCCCACAGATACAAATAACTGTCAAGATAGATTCCTGAATAAAACACAGGGTTTCAAAATGACCAGGCCAGACCCTAGATATCCCCAAAGACATCACCCAGGGATAATAACAACCTACAGTGTGGGCAAATTATGCCTTCAATGGCTACTGACTTCCACACTGCCTGAAATTAAGCAACACCTAACTTTACTTACTGATGGTGCTGACTTGCGTGATTTCATACTGGGACCACGCAAACAGCGTCAAAAGCGTTTCATAGCAGCCTCTGTATATGCAGCATACAATGAGGCCTGGAAGGTTACTCAAATTGAGACAGCAGAAAGAATACGGGAAATTGACCGTATCAATTTGGAAAGATCACTTTCTGTAGTGGACAATGGGTTAATGACTCTGTCCTCCAGAATTTTTTCATTGGACAGCATTGTGTCTTCAGCAATCGATATATTATCGCAAGACTTACTGTTATTACAACATGGTCAGTCACAATTGCGTTCTATTGTACAGCTTGGCTGGACGTTACAAAATCTGCGTTCAGGCTATGTGCCTTGGCGTTTAATCAACACAACGTCACTATTCCAAATCTTTAACCTTACTGATAGACAAATCGGTATGGCGCAAAAGGGTGCTGATTATACAATCTTGAGCATTGAAAAACTAGAAAGATTACCAATGACAATGTCAGAACGACCTGTCAGTGAATGGATAATACACGGAATCATAAATATTCCAATCTCAACCTTCAGGTTTCAATACTGCCAAAAATATATACAGGCTGGCATGTACGAGAAATTGGGAAAGGGGTACCTTAAAACAACTTGGAACCTGCCCTATTCACATGCATGTGTCAGTAATAAAGGACAGAAAGTGTTTCTTAGTGGCAACAATTGTGCTATGTCACTAAGCGGCACACTTCTGTGTAACGGTATTAGTTTGCACGGAGCCTGTGAAGGGAATTCATACAACCTTTCATGTCACCAGCAAGGCGCACCTGCAACTGAAATAGAACCATTCTTTCAAAGACTCTATAATGGGAGTTACATTCTTGTTGTAGACCGCAGATGTTGTAGTCTTATGCCCAGGACTCCTTATCTCGTCACTACGACGGCGAAGGTCAAGTGCTGTGGACGTGCTTTGTTCCCCAGCTCCTTTCCAGACAGGGAGGCGAGGGCATGGCCCAGTTTGAAAATTACTTCTATTCGAATAGACACTTTAAGCAGAATGAAAACAGTGCTTCTTCAGACGCCTACAAGGCTCACGTCATCAAAAGAAACGTATGATCTACAAGTCGCAAGGACGACTGCAGAGATACATACATTATTATCAACCAATTCCCCCGTACATTTCGCGGAAATCCTGAGCGAAATCTTAAATATTTCTGATACCACTGGGGTCTCAAAGGTATTTAAGACAGTATTTTCGATGGCATTAACACCATTCAAAGCCATACTGGGTATTTTTCCAGATTTCGTCCATTCGATTTTTGGCGGACTTCCCCTGATCCTGGGACTAATTGCAGGAATCCTATTCCTAGTCCTTATTTTTCACTATGGCAACCCATGTCACAGATCAAACTCTCGCGACAATGGAAGATACGATCCTAGCCATTGGATACCGGGACCGGATATCAAAAATCCTGGGACTCTCCCGGCTTAGAGACCTAAACATGACTTGGTTTCTATCATTTCGACCAATGTGGCAAAGGTGTGTTTTACCTGTACTAAGGTGTCTGCTATGCGGAGAAGAATGCGTGTTAGACACCTGTCTGACGCTACAATCGGATGCGCCAGTGGATGCAGATACACTGTTGGTTCCTACCAAGGTTCACGCTTTGTGCTGCCCTCAAAGGCTGCCAATCCTGATGACGGCATTCCTGGAATCTTCACCACTGCGATTGAAGAGTAGTGAAGTTCAAGATGAAAGCAGCATCGAACAGGTACGACCTTCTGTCAGCAATACAAATCAGAATGTCAATGGAGACAATCATGCGCACGAATGCATGGTTACCCCTATTTCCGACTTAGAGGAACTTTCCCATGAAGCTGTTGACAGTTTTTTCGAAAGCCTGAATGATATGATGTTCTCTCCGGAACAGAAATAGAGACTTTTGAGTAAACTCGCACACGGCGTTCCCTGAATTCGGCCTTCAACTTTTAAAAAATAAAGTCACATGAACAATTACAATCCAGTTCACGGACAGCAACTTTTTTCAGCAAGCCCCTTAAAATATTTTTCTATATATTTTTTTCCGGGATACTGATCTTCTGCTTAAAGTAAGAAACTATTCCTAGAGAACTAAGATTTCTATTTTTAGATACTTTATATAGACTTTAGCTGCCCGCTGGTATGTTCACAAATATTTTATTATGTGATGAAATGGTCTCGACTTTCCTTTCTGTATAGCTATATTAAGAGCCATTTCATGTGTACTACTCATATACCAAAGAGCAATAATACATAAAAATGCGTGTTTACTTTTGCATTTAATTCATAGCTTAAGTGCATACAATATATATGACTGCAATTTTTCAGTATATTTGAAAATTTCGAAATGCATTTATGTATTTTGGGGTGGTAAGGTATACACTATACTCTATAGTATGTTGTACTATGTTATACTATGCATAGATTAGTAGATATGACCATAGTTAGCGTGGAGTGGGTGTCGTGTATTTCTATAGGTTCTGAATCGATCCCCCTATTCCTGACCCTATTCTGGTTAAACTAACTATCTAGTTAACTAACAGTCAGCCCATGAGGCAAGAAATCCCCCATGATGCAGATACCGTTATCTGACGCAGTCACACTACGGCACAGGAACGTATTATCTGATTAGGTCATAACGCTTGAGATCTAATTAGACAAGCGACATTCCTCCAGCCCCTGATAAGGCATACGACGTTCTCATAACAAATCAAACCTATGACAACCTGGATAATCCGGGCGGCCATTGTTTTGATTTCACAGAGAACTTTAGTAAAGAATGTGCTAACGAGCAAGTCGTATGACATCTTTATTGACGTACCTATGTCCATCCTTACGTCAATCCCGGCACCTTTAAGGTATAAATATTGCCGACCTTGCCCTATGCAAACACACGCGTGGTGACAAGACGGAGCAGCCATACTTGCCGAAGCCGAGAGCAGAAGCAGACCCCGCTGGCAGCAGCCCCGCCTTCCTGACGCGCTGAGAGACGCGCTGCTATCTCAAGCCGAGAGACCCAGCACCGGCGCTTCCGGGTAGCCCTCGCAGGCAGCCTGGAATATCGAGAGCAGAGAAAGAGATACCATTCCTCATCCATCCTAAATTCCAGGTACAGAACTGAATAACCCCTCACAGAGAATTCTTTAGTTATTCACTTGGCAAAAACAAACTTAACTTAAACTGTAACTTTCTATTCCCGCCCACGCATTAGACTTAGGTCAGGTACACGGGGTAGGCGTATTTAGAAACACCAGTTGAGTACGTTTAGTCAAATGTATATGTGTATGTAAATATATTTTAATCATTTTAAAACATCATATGGCTCAGAAACCATATCAATGTTTTTACAGTATTATTTTATACTATTGCTTTTAATGTATGCACTTTACTTAACTATAAGTATTGCAATAATATCGATCCATTTCTCTTGTACGAGAAAAGAGACTGATCAATAAATAACACCTTTTATTGAACACGCCCGTCTCTTCCTTTTCTCTACATTCTGATGAGACTAAGAATGCACGTACTGACTGAGTAAAATAATTGCCTTGTGCTCACACGACTCTTGAGATTGACTCTTGATTAGGGGAGAGCAAAGTTGTCATGTTCTATGGTTGTCAGAAACTAAATCCCTTCTTGTCTAATCAGGGGAGTTAATCCTTCCTTGAACATTCGAGAAAGTTTCTAGCGAACTCTGAGCTTAGCTGGCAAACCCAAAAATTAAGTCTAGTATCGACAGTAGTAGACCTAGTTAACGTCTGGTCTAGGCCTTTACTGCTGTAGGTACTATTCCAATGCGCAGAGCCTATTGGGAAAATAGGAGCTACACTACAACAGGGGTTGTTAATTAAGCATTTGTCCTTCTACCTTTTGACTAGAGTACCCCCTGATAGTTACTTGCTGGCGTAATACAATGTCATCACGAAAAACCCGAAGTCAGGCGGTGGCGGGGATAAAAACAAATATAAAAACCAAAAAACTTACCAATACCTTGGATAGCTTTATCCTTCGCACTAACACCCTAATTGATGAGGGTATTATATTGATGGAACGGAGGGTTTCTCAAGATTTGCTCCTGGCCAAAAGATCGTCATTGGGTAATATAGCCTTGGCTTGTACTCCGAATAAACAATTGCGTTTATCGGATACGCCCCAATAATCAACCACTCATGTGACCCCAACATTGACTATGGACCAGTCCCAATGTACAAATATATTTCCGGTATCCATATTACCAGTACCCTCAATTGAGTCTGTTACCCTAACTACTCCAATAGTTACCTCTGCTATTATACACACAGACCCTCCAGAGTTAAAAGGGCCCCCAGTAGTAGGTATAATATCCTCCCCAAAACTATCTGTCACAGAGGTGCTTAGTGATACCGTAGTTAATCAAAATACCTTACTTTGTATGGGGAATACAGCCGGTGTGGGAAATGGTGCACAGGAGGGAGGGATAAGTGTGGATGCCCTAGTTGATACTGTTAGGTCGCATCGTGTATCCCACCCCTTGCCCCTAGAGTTACCTAACGTAACTGTATCCGATACTAGCTTGGCTAGTATTCTTGATAATGGTAGTCCTGATGAGTCTGTAGAGAGTGAAGAGGATGTGGACGCGCCCTTTTTTGATTCTCTAGCGGCCCTTATTAGGTCCTTGCTTTTGCCCTTGGAAGTTAGACTCCAGGGTATAGAACATCAACTTGGAATTATATCAAAGGAGCTGAACTGTAAGGGGGAAAAAGTAACTCAAGTAATTCAGAAGAATGCCCCCGGTACATCGGGAATCCCACTGCCATTGGTCAAGAATCCTTCAACAGCACCCATCCAGCAATCCAAGACCTGTCAAACCGTTACAACTGTGCAGAAGGCTGGTAAAGTGGTCACTAAACAAGTATCTGCAGATGTTAATAAACCTCCGGAAAAAGCTGGTTCTACCGCTCCAAGCGCTATCCCTCCCCCACCCCCACACCAAGGGTACGGCGGAATATTAGTTTACCATCTGACGCCTGCCCATTTGTGATAGTGTTAACGGGTGTCCCTGAGCTTACCCCAGACATCTCCGAAACATTTTGGGGCCTTAAAAACAAAGTTTGTCATTGGTTGGATAGAAATTTCCCACCCCCTCCCAATATTAATAAAAATATCCTTATGGTAGAGAGAGCACCATGGGTAGGAGAGAAAAAGAAACATCTCAAAGGAGATTGTGTGGTGATTACATTCGAAGACCCTTGCATAGTAGAGTTTATCTGCTCTGGGCATTGCCGTAACAATGACTCTGAGATCCTTGTTAAATCCTTGTCTTACTTCTATATGCCCGCAGGGAACCATGATAATAGATGGAGTTGGCTAAGGGCTACCACGCATGAAAATGGTTGGAGGAGATTTGAAACCCAGGGAATCAACGTTCCAATAATTGGGGAGGGGCCGTAAATGGAGACTGGCAAGAAGTCCGAAGAGGGAGAGGTAGAACATATAATGGTGGAAATAGGTTTAAGGAGGGATGGTTGGGCCCACAGCTGGATTACCCTATCCAATGTTACAATCGTTTCAATGGCCTGGAGGAAGTCGATTGACTTACTAACCGGCCCATTGAGCGATTGGGTAGTCGGGTGGTGCAGGTTTTACCTGGAGATCGAGTAAAAACGCCTGTAGACAGAGTGGCTATTGCAGGTTCCATCAGTAAAAGTACAGATATTATTGAACCTCTGGTTGCAGTCGGTACCTGTTCGCTGGATATAGTTTCTACAGGTCAAATGGAATCTAAGGCACCGGGTCCTGTTATTAATATTTTATCATGGAATATTGCAGGTTTAAAGAAAAATTTAGCAAATCCTGATTGGAACATTTTTATTAACAATTTTGATATTTGCATGTTTCAAGAAACGTGGTGCCTATCCCCCGAATACATGAATGGTTATTCTACCTTTTATGTTCCAGCTGTTTCATTGGGGAGAGGGCGCCCTTCTGGTGGGTTACATATCTGGGTGAAAATATCTCTGAACTGTAGTGTTATCTCCAACAAGTATGTTTCTAATGACATCTTGCACATTACCTTAAAGAACAGTGTAGGGGGCTATAGTTATGAAATCTTCTGTATTTACGCTAGAGGTCTCCAGGGAGGGCTCGCTTCCCCAATATTGGAATTGTTGGATGTGGAGTTATCAAACCTCCCGTCCAGATCTAAAATACTGGTCGGGGGGGATTTTAACTGCACATTCGAACCTCTAGATGTAGAAGAAGCATTGGGACCCAACGTAGTGGAAGGTAGACAAATCATACCTCCGCTAAATCTTAGCCCAATTAAGAAATGGTCATCGAGAGTTATTCAGTTGAATGCCCTGGTGTTGGATTATAATCTTTGGGCTCTTAATGGCCGTACAAAGTCAGATCGCGAAGGAGCGATGACCTTTAATAGGTTGGGGTGCCCCTCTCGTATCGACTACATCCTCTTAGATGAACATTCCTGGCCCGATCTAATTGATATGGTGGTTAGGGAGTCCTCCTATAGCGACCACAACCCCTTATGTATGCAACTTAAGTGGGTAAGTGGCCGGGATCCCAGCCGGGAAACAGAAATGATAACTAAAGAAGTCTTCCCTGTAAACAACAATCGGAAGCTAAAATGGAATGTGGTCAAATGTGATGAGGGGAAGCTCCAAAATATTAAAGATTTAGTATCTAAAGAAACCAGTAGATTGACAGCTTTAGCCTCCTCCTCAGTTAATCTAGTCGATCCCAGTTTGTCGGCCTCCTATAGCAATTTAATAAGTAAATTGGGAGCCCACTTTTGTAAGAAGCCAATGGCAAAACCCCGCTTTAATGGTATTATACCCAAAAGTAATCCATGGTACACGAGTAATTGTAGAACCAAAAGGAAAGCAATTACTAAAGCAATACAAAGTAAGGATTCTGTGGCCGTCCGGTTGGCCAGGAAAGATTATTCAAGTAGTATAAAATCTGCAAAAAGAGATTGGGAGGAAGAGCATTGGCAACAACTGAAGGAAGCAGCACGTGGGAAAAATACTGTTATTTTCTGGAAATTAATTAATGCTCTAGATAGAAAGGGAGCAGGACCCATTTTAAATCATATTACGGATCAGGAATGGTATTCCCATTTTTTAAAATTGTACTGCGAGGATAGTTTGGATAGCTCGATATCATTATCAGCTACTATCCCCGAAAGTATGACTTGTGGAAATTTGACTCACAATATAGACTCATTTTCCCAGAGAGAAGTTTTAGATGCCATCTCTAAATTATTGCCCGGGAAGGCCCCAGGCCAAGATGGTCTTCCAGGGGACATGTTAAAGTACGAACCAAACGTGTGGGCTAAGTATATATCATGTCTGATGAATCTGATCCAGGCTGGTCACCCTGTTCCTGACTCCTGGAAAGGTGCTGAGGTGATAACCATTTACAAAAAGGGCGAAAGGGATGACCCCTCCAATTACAGACCGATAAGTCTGATAGACATAATTCAGAAGGTGGTCGGAAGGGTGATCATAAATCGCACAGAATCCTGGCTTGTGGACAAAGGCATTTTGTCCCATTTTCAGGCCGGGTTCAGAAGCAATATAGGTGCAATAGATCAGGTCTTCAGATTTTGTGCAGTCTGTTGGAAGTCAGTGTTAATTACTAAGGGCAGTCTATACCTGGCTTTTATAGACTTGAAGACAGCATTTGACGTCATTCCACGGACTAAGCTCTGGTCGGTCTTATCCGATATGGGTTTTCCTAGTTACCTCCTACAATTTATTATTAAACTCCATGAAGGGAATTATGCTAGGATCCGCTGGGGATCCCAGGGCCAACTGACTGAGAAGATTCCGGTAAATAGGGGAGTGAGACAAGGGTGTGTGATGGCCCCAACCTTGTTCTCCCTCTTCATTAATGGGGTGGTAGACCATTTGAGGGAGGACCCTGCTGATGCCCCCGTCCTTGCAGGAGAGAAAACACCCACTCTCCTCTTTGCCGATGACACCCTTCTTATGTCAAAATCCCCCATGGGTTTGCAAAAACTGCTCGATCGTTTTTGCGGCTTCTGTAAAGATAGGGGGTTGTCAATAAATACTTCGAAAACAAAGTTGATGGTGCTAACTACTAAAAAGAAACACAGGAAGGTAAACCTCTTGTTGAATGGCACCTCGCTGGAGGTGGTAGAAGAATTTGATTACCTCGGAGTGAGACTTTGTAACAATCTGAGTTGGTCTGCCCATATCGCTAAAATGGTTTTTAATCTCAAAAGGGTTGCAGGAGTAATTCTTAAGAACCAGCGACGATCCATTAGTAGACCCATAGCCCCTACCCTGGCAGTTTATGAAGGGAAAGCATTGGCAGCGGCAGTTTATGGTTCAGAACTTTGGGGGGCGGAAAATACAAAAGCTTTAGTAGTGGCGGAAAATAAGTTTATTCGTGATATGGTTTCGCTACCTTTATCGTCCCCCTTGAAACCTTTATTTCTAGACCTGGGTAAAAAATCGATTGCTGATCTGGTGCAAATTCGCCCCCTGTTATTTTGGGTTCGTCTTAGAAGGACCCCAGAACTTTTTAACTATGCCCAGGTTTTGGATGAGCTGATTAGTTTGAATGTAGCCAATAAAATTAAATGGCTCAACAATCTAAAGAGGCTGGTGAAATCTATTGGTCTGGAGGAGAGTTGGATTTCACAAATGCCACCCCCAAAATCAATTGTCAAAAAACTTTATTGGGATTGGGTTGTTGCAAAAGAACTCAGGAATCCAAACTGGGGTCATTTAACTAGTACCTTCCTTGACCACAAGCCTCTTAGAAAGTTAGAGCCTTTTTTGGACTTTATCCAGGTCCCTCGCGATAGAACACTGTTTCTGAAATTCAGATATGGTATTCTACCCCTTAACACATTCAAAGAAGGTTGGAAGGGATATAGAGGAACAGAGATTAAATGCCCAGGTTGTCCCTGCCCGAAAGAATCTCTGGGCCACTTCCTATTTGCATGTGTAGCTTACAAAAAACCAAGAGAAAGGTGGTTGAAACCTGTTTGTAGGAGTCTAGGGGTGAGGGATCATAGATTAGCCATGCGTATCATTCTAACTAATGTCATTTCAATGTACATGGTTTGCGGGGTGGCTAAATATGTGGCGAATGCTTGGTTCATCAGGTCAAAACTTTTACCCATCGTCTGAATTGTTTTTATGTATAGTTTATTTTGGATACTGTATATTGTACTTTTATGAAATTTGTTTCGAATAAAGTAATTTCAAAGGTATATTAATTTTTGTAATGTATGTTTAATGTATTTTAAGTAATGAATTTTATGTTATTTAATTTTTGCGTAATTTAATTCTGTAGCGGGTTGTGGGTTTATAGGGGAATAGGGTGGGAAGTAATTTAATTATATTAAATTAAATATTCATTTTTAGCAATTATTATTAATTTTTAATTAAATTTTGCTTTTTAGTTCTGTAGCGGGTTGTGGGTTTATAGGGGAATAGGGTGGGAAGTAATTTAATTTTAATTAATTAAATATTTTTATTTATTTATTGGTATTCATTTTGAATTTATTGTTATTTTTTAATTGGTAATTATTTTTTATTAATTGCCAATTAATTTGTATTAATTGATTAATTGTTAATTATGTTAATTTTCTAAATTTATTTTCTGTAGCGGGTTGTGGGTTTATAAGGGAATAGGGTGGAAAGTAATTTAATTGTAATTAAGTAATTTTTTTTTCATTTATTGGTATTGATTTTAAATTTATTGTTAATTAATTTTTAATTGGTAATTAATTTCTATTAATTGGCAATTCATTTTTATTAATTGGTAATTATTTTGTATTAATTAAATATTTGATAATTATGATAATTGTATTAATGTATTTTCTGTAGTGGGATGTGGGTTTATAGGGGAATAGGGTGGGAAGTAATGTAATTGTAATTAATTACATATTAAAATACTTTTTGTGTATTGATAATTAATTTACTGTTAATTTTTAATTGGTATTCATTTTTATTATTAATTAGTTTTTGTTATTGAAAATTAATTAGTTGTTAATTAATTATGAATAGGTTATTAATTTTTAATAACTAATATGCAGTTGTATTTCTAATTAATTATTACATAATATTAAATTGGTTATTAATTTCAATTAATGTTTTATTGGTATTGATATTTAATTTATTTTTAATAATATATTAAATCATTACTTTCCCTACTGTTAAACTCACTGGAGTGGGAATAGTAATTTTTACCCTCCCGCTATCCAACGCGTTCCCTACTGTTGCACTCTCTGGAGTGGGAAAAGTATTTTTTACCCCTACGCTATCCAACGCTTTCCCTACTGTTGCACTCTCTGGAGCGGGAATAGTAATTTTTACCCCTACGCTATCCAAAGCTTTCCCTACTGTTGCACTATCTGGAGTAGGAATAGTAATTTTCACACGCCCGCTATCCAACGCTTTCCCTACTGTTGCACTCTCTGGAGTGGGAATAGTATTTTTTACCCCTACGCTATCCAACGCTTTCCCTACTGCTGCACTCTCTGGAGTGGGAATAGTAATTTTTACCCCTACGCTATCCAATGCTTTCCCTACTGTTGTACTCTCTGGAGTGGAAATAGTAATTTTTACCTTTCCAATATCCAACGCTTTCCCTATTGTTGCACTCTCTGGAGTGGGAATAGTAATTTTTACCCCTATGCTATCCAACGCTTTCCCTACTGTTGCATGCTCTGGAGTTGGAATAGTAATTTTTACTCTCCCGCTATCCAACGCTTTCCCTACTGTTGCACTCTCTGGAGTGGGAATAGTAATTTTTACCCTTATGCTATCCAACACTTTCCCTACTGTTGCACTCACTGGAGTGGGAATAGTATTTTTTACCCCTACGCTATCCAACACTTTCCCTACTGTTGCACTCTCTGGAGTGGGAATAGTAATTTTCACCCCTACGCTATCCAAAGCTTTCCCTACTGTTGCACTCTCTCGAGTGGGAATAGTATTTTTTACCCCTACGCTATCCAACGCTTTCCCTACTGTTGCACTCACTGGAGTGGGAATAGTATTTTTTACCCTCCCGCTATCCAAGGCTTTCCCTACTGTTGCACTCTCTGGAGTGGGAATAGTAATTTTTACCCTTACGCTATCCAACGCTTTCCCTACTGTTGCACTCACTGGAGTGGGAATAGTAGTTTTTTACCCCTACGCTATCCAACGCTTTCCCTACTGTTGCACTCTCTGGAGTGGGAATAGTAATTTTTACCCCTACGCTATCCAACGCTTTCCCTACTGTTGCACTCTCTGGAGTGGGAATAGTATTTTTTACCCCTACGCTGTCCAACGCTTTCCCTACTGTTGCACTCACTGGAGTGGGAATAGTATTTTTACCCCTACGCTATCCAACGCTTTCCCTACTGTTGCACTCACTGGAGTGGTAATATTAAATGTTACCCTCCTGCTATCCTACGGTAAAATATTGTACATTTTTTATTAATAACTTAAATTAATTATATCTTAATTTTAAGGTTATTTGAGTATTTTTAAGTATGTTTTAGTTAATTATATTTATTATTTCATTAATTTTAAATTACTTTTAAGACATTTAAAAAAAATCGATATTTTGACTGACTATATTTTTTACAGACTATATTTTGGATTCGATATTTTTGTACTTACCTGTTTGTAGATAGGAATTCGATATTTTGGCATTCTATATTTTGGTGACTATATTTTGGTAAGTCTATATTTTGTCATTCTATATTATGTCAGTGATCCGTCCATGCTACCCCTAGGATAGCTTGTCTATAAGGTTGACTTACAACCATCACCATAAGGGATTGTTTGGACTGATACAAGGTGCCCACAGAACTGTGGACATCATATATCAGGCCAATTTCTCACATTGGTGGCAGCGGTGGGATTTGAGCTTGCTGTTGTTTTTACCATTGCAATCTTTTTATCAAATTGAAAGATCACATTAAGTACCTAGGTACATATAAACAAAAGATTAGCATATTTAAGTTCTACTGAACTTAGTAGTTGTAGAGGAAAGGGCTTAGCACGCCCTGACTACAACTCACTAGTAAGGTACAGTAGGAAAACACTTAGTGTAGGTAAGTGCATCACTTACACCTCACTAGAGTCATGTCTACCACAGGTGAAGCTACAGGCTCTCTACCTTTGGTGGTTGACCCTCCACAGGCAACCTCAGACTATGACAGATTCAGCCATAGAGACCTGAGTGCCTTGTGCACTGCCAGGAAGCTGAGAAAGGGTCACAACCCTACCATTCCTATCATGATAGCCATCCTGGAGAAGGATGACCTTGAGAAAGGCAAGTTAATCCCCTCAGGATCAGGAGAAGGAATAAATCCCCCAGATAATGAGAACACCTCCCCAGAAGTAGTAGATGAGGAGGCAGACCCTGAATCAGAAGGTGAAGAGTCAGATCATGATCAAGGGGAAACCAGGTACCAGTTGGAAGGCTTAGCCGGGCCAACTTGGACCTACATGGAAATGGAGAGGGCCAGCCCCTTCCCAGAGTACATAACAGAGTTCTCCCAGGCAATAGAAGGGAGAGATCTCATTCCAGAGACTCTCACATTTCTAGTGACTCAAGAGAATCTCAAATGGGAATGACTCCTTCCCAGAAACTGGAGCATGAGGCCAGGATGAGAGCTGTTAAACTCCAAATAGAGAGGGAGGAAGTAGCCCTGGCCCAAGCTAGACTTGCCTTGGCAAGAGAGCAGAAATGGAGTGGTGAGATACCCACTGGTGGCAGCATTATCCCAAGAGATAAAGACAGGTCCTATGACAATAGAAACCTGAGGAAGATTGTGCCCCCTACAGAGATGGGGATGATATCCACAAATGGATAACTGCTCTGGAGAGGGCCTGCATGGTACAGCAGGTTCCTTCAGATCAGTGGGCAGCAATCTTGTGGCTCTCCTTTTCTGAGAAAGGGAGAGATAAGCTCCTCACAGTTAGACCTGAGGATGCTAAAAACTACTCTGTCTTGAAGAGTGCTCTTATTGAAGGGTTTGGCCTAACAACTGAGCAATACAGGTTGTTGTTCAGAGACACCCAAAAAGCACAGACTCAAGACTGGACTGATTTTGTTGATTGTGCCACTAAGGCTCTGGAGGGTTGGTTGCAGGGATGTAAAGTTTCAGACTATACAGGATTGTACAATCTTATAATGAGAGAGCAGATCCTTAATAACTGTCAGAACCAGCTATTGCATCAACACCTTGTAGACTCTGATCTGACCTCTCCCCAAGAATTGGGAAAGAAGGCAGACAAATGGGTCAGAACAAGGGTTAAGCAGAAACCCCAGAACCAAGGAGGTGATCAGAAGAAAGCAGACCAAAAGAGTGGTAATCAGAAAGATAAAGACCAGAAGTCTTCTCCAGGCCCCCAAACTAATAATAAGGAGGGTGGTCCCCAAAATGGGAAAAAGAAGAAGAATGATGACCCAAAGAAACCTTGGTGCAACTTTTGCAAGTCCACTTCTCATTGGGGAAGTGAATGCACCTAGAGGAACCCAGTGGCTACTACTGCAGTCCCTAAGACACCTGCACCCCCTAGTACAGTTAGCAGTGGTAGTACACAACCCAAGGGGATAGTAGGGTTAACCCTGGGATCTGTGGGGGAGACTGGCTTAGTCAGGATCCCTACTCAGGCAGTTCTGATCTATGAGGGGGACATAGCTATGCCCTCTACTATGAGTCCTAGTAATCTGGGCAAGTACAGGCAGATGCCTTTAATCAATGACAAAATGGCTCAGGCCTACAGGGACACTTGTGCCAGTGTCACCATGGTGACACCTAACTTTGTGGACCCTGAACAGATGATACTGGATGAGAACTACCTAGTGACCAATGCCAGCAACACCACTACTACACATAGTGTGGCTGTTGTTAATTTCTCCTGGGGAGGGGTAACTGGTCTCAAAAGAGTTGTTGTTAGTGCAGACCTCCCAGTTGACTGTTTGTTGGGCAATGATCTGGAGGAATCATTATGGTCAGAAGTGGAGTACAGGACTCATGCAGATATGCTAGGGATTTCAGCCCATGTCCTTGCTGTAACCAGGGGTCCCAGGCCAAGAAGTGCCTACCTGAACCTGTGGTGAATCTTGAAACAATAGACCAACCACAACCCAAGAGAAGGAGCAAGAGGGTAAAGGCAGTGCCTTCCCACTTGCCCCAGGTTGAGGATCAGACCTCACAGGAGGGTAATTCTGTGATCCAAGAGGAGACTGTCTCTGAAGAGCTGGAACCTGATTAGGTTGAGTTTCTGGGGACAGGGGGACCCTCAAGGGCAGACCTGGGGCAGGCTCAATTGACTTGCCCTTCACTTGAACCCCTCAGACAGCAAGCTGCTGCTGAGGCTGCAGGGAATGCTCAAGGTACCCATACAGTGTATTGGGATGATGGGCTCCTTTATTCAGAGGCTAGAGACCCCAAGCCTGGTGCCACCAGGAGGTTGGTCATACCTTTGCAATTTAGGGGCTTCCTTCTAACCTTGGCCCATGATATTCCCCTTGCAGGACACTTAGGCCAGAACAAGACTTGGGACAGGCTTGTCCCTCACTTTCACTGGCCTCATATGTCAGAAGATACCAAGGAGTTTTGTCGCTTCTGTGTCACCTGCCAAGTCAGTAGCAAATCAGGTGGCACCACAAAGGCCCTCCTTATACCTCTACCTGTGGTGGGGGTGCCCTTTGAGAGAGTTGGGATTGACATTGTTGGACCAATGGATCCCCAAACAGCATCTGGACACAGATTTATCCTGTTGGTAGTGGATCATGCCACCAGGTACCCAGAGGCAATTCCCCTAAGGACCACAACAGCTCCTGTTGTGGCAAGGGCCCTACTTGGAGTTTTTTCCAGAGTGGGCTTTCCAAAGGAGGTACTTTCAGACAGAGGTACAAACTTCATGTCTGGATATTTGAAGGCAATGTGGAAGGAGTGTGGAGTGAACTACAAGTTCACCACACCCTATCACCCACAGTGCAATGGGCTTGTTGAAAGGTTCAACAAGACCCTAAAGGGAATGATAAAAGGGTTACCAGAAAAGCTTAGGCGAAGATGGGACATCCTTTTACCCTGCTTACTCTTTGCTTACAGAGAGGTCCCACAGAAGGGGGTTGGCTACAGCCCTTTTGAACTTTTGTTTGGCCACCCTGTGAGGGGTCCATTGTGTCTTGTGAGGGAAGGGTGGGAGTTACCTCTCAAAAAGCCCAAACTTGATATTGTGGACTATGTACTTGGTCTCCGCTCCAGGATGGCTGAGTACATGGAGAAAGCATCCAAAAACCTGGAGGCCAGCCAAGAATTACAGAAAGCTTGGCATGACCAAAAGGCTGTTCTGACT